>NC_056725.1:1147689477-1147752813 GCF_019279795.1 Protopterus annectens | reverse complement strand
GTACATGCCACTTCAAGGGACACAGTAGGAGGATCGTGCCATTTTAACAAATGCAGATTAAGAAGAGTATGACATTTTAACAGATGCCGATTAGGAAGAGTATGCCATTTTAGCAGACACAGAGTAGGAAGAATGTGCCATTTTAACAGAAGCAGAGTAGGAAGAGCATGCCATTTTAGCAGACACAGAGTAGGAAGAGCGTGACATTTTAACAGACACAGATGAGGAAGAGCATGCCATTTTAGCAGACAGAGTAGGAAGAGCATGCCATTTAACAGACACAGATAAGGAAAAGCATGCCATATTAATAGACACAGAGTAGGAAGAGTGTGCCATTTGAAAAGACAGAGTAGGAAGAGCATGCCATTTTAACAGACAGAGTAGGAAGAGTATGACATTTTAACAGATGCCGATTAGGAAGAGTATGCCATTTTAGCAGACACAGAGTAGGAAGAGCATGCCATTTAACAGACACAGAGTAGGAAGAGCATGCCATTTTAACAGACAGAGTAGAAACAGCATGCCAGTTTAACAGATGCAGAATAGGAAGAGTATGCCATTTTAAGAGAGGCAGAGTACGAGGCACATGCCATTTTAAGAGACACAGAGTAGGAAGGGCATGCCATTTTAGCAGACACAAGCAAAGGAAGAGCATGTCATTTTAAAAGATACAGACTAGGAAGAGCATTCTATTTTAACAGATGACTATTAGGTAGAGCATGCCATTTTAACAGAAGCAGAGTAGAAAGAGCATGTCATTTTAACAGACACAGAGTAGGAAGAGCATGACATTTTAAGAGACACAGAGTAGGAAGAGCATGCCTTTTTAACAGATGCCTATTAGGAAGATCATGCCATTTTAGCAGACACAGAGTAGGAAGAGCATGCCATTTTAACAGATGCCTTTTAGGAAGAGCATGCCATTTTAACAGAAGCAGAGTAAGAAGAGCATGCTATTTTAGCAGACACAGAGTAGGAAGAGCATGCCATTTTAACAGACACAGATTATGCACAAAGAAGTTGGGTGCTGCACCAAAGTCCAGCTTACGATATAAAGCCAAAATGAAACAAAGAACATCGCTGGACACTGCTACTCCTTATTAAAACATTTATTCAGTACAAACAGAGTCAATAAAAGTGGTAAGCGCTTTCGGGACTACTCCCTTCCTCAGACAAAATTACACAAGCAAACAATACTCCATTTAAAAAACAACTCACCCAATAAAATTCAAGTAAAATTCAATAAAAGACCCGCCTATTCTGAAGTGTAGGTCTTATTGGTACTGCTTCATTCAAGCCAGGTGCTCTTGTAGCCATTAATTCAACAATCCACTTTGATTCTGATAATTCAGTTTTATGCTTCAAATCACCCCCCCTATTGGTAAGCCTAATGTTAACAACAGCCCTGAACAAAAAACTATGTGTGGGAAACTCTTCTATATGCCTACTAAGTGCATTATGTGGATCTTTATTCCTAATACTTGACATATGTTGAAAGATCCTAGTTTTAAACATTTGATTCGTCTTTCCCACATAAAAACAAGGGCAGTGTTCACATTCTGCCAGGTAAACCAAATCAGTGGTGTTGCACGTTGCCTTACCTTTTAAAATAAACTGCCTACCAGTTACAGGGTGAGTGAATACTGAATTCTTGTTGTTAATATGGCCACAAGCTTTACATCTCCTGCAGGGTACTGTCCCTGCCGAAATTAGGAGACTGGTCCACTGTTAATGGGTTTTCTCCACATAGTATATCTTTAAGATTTTTATTCCGTCTATACCTAAAACAGGGTCCTTGTCCTACTACATTGTGCAAATTCACATCACTGGTCAAAATATTCCAGTTTTTTCGACAATGTGACATATGTCCCCTATATTACTACTATATGTGAAAGACACCTGTGCTGCTTTAAAGATTGTACTCCTATCCATTATTTCACTTACAACTTTAGCTGTACGTTATAACCATGGTCGATATTTGTTACCCCTATGACCCTTACTGTCACTAATAACTTTATTAACCTTCTTGCTCTGATACCCCCTATCTTGCAGGCAACCTTTAAGTGTCACTAACTCTTTTTCAAAATCTTCATCATCTAAACAAATCCTGGAGATCCTACTAACCTGTCCTTGCACTATGTTGGAGCATTATATCGTGGATGCATGCTATCATATGAGAGTAAGCTATTTTTCCAGCATTCCTTTTTAAACAACTTGGATTTAAAGCCTTCCCCTTCTTGTATTACATTCACATCCAAAAAGTCTATACATTCTGTAGAGGCTTTCATGGTAAATCTAAAAAATGTGGTCGTGGAATGTAGATGGTCTACAAATTGTTGCAATGTATCTAAACTCCCATCCCATAAGATAAAAACATCATCCACGAAACGTACATACATTTTCAAATAACTTCGCCAAGTTTCATTATTCAATACAAATACTTTCTCCCATTGTGATAGTACAAGGTTAGCATACATGTTGGCACAGGGGGTGCCCATCGCCACCCCCTGTGCCTGTCTATACATAGAATCACCCCCTATAAAAACATTATTCTCCAAAACTAAACCTAACAGTGTTTTCACTAAACTAAATAAATTACACAAGCAAACAATACTCCATTTAAAAAACAACTCACCCAATAAAATTCAAGTAAAATTCAATAAAAGACCCGCCTATTATGCCTTCAGTTAAGCAAGGGGTGTTATGCCTTCAGTTAAGCTGACATCTGTAACTATGGAACCACAACTAGATGTGTTGACGCATAATCCAGATAAATACGAGGAACCTACAATGATTATTGTTAACACCATTTCCACGCAGTCTTCTGATGCCCTGAATAGAATTCCCGCCATAGTGACTACTTCAGCGGGATTACAGCAAGAGGGTAATATCACAGGAGCTATGGGAGCACGACCGAAGGAGCAGCGGGGAAAGCAACATTTTTTGGAAATGTTGCCCGCCCCCGTGAAAAAGAAGGGGGCATGGAAGAGATCTTCAAGCGAAGATCGAGTGGCGGACAGGAAAAGGAAGTTATTGGACTGACTGACTATAGCTTGGATCATGGTATTGTTTATAATTTATCTAGCTATGTCTTGAATGAAGAAGAATTGATGATTTTGAACAGAGGGTTAATGTTTATACCCAGTAACAACAGTGTTTTTAATGAGGTTATGACGGATGTCATGTTATTTTGTCGTAATCTAACCTTAAGGATGTTGTATGGTTTACAGAATGATTACAGTTTGACCCTAAAGAAACCTAGTGTTTATGTTCCCCCACTCACACCCACTATGAACTTGTTTCTTAGAAGCTGTGAGAATGATCTTATAGAGTACTTTAAGCAAGGCAGCTTTAGTAAATTTTATAATTTGACACAGAACCAGAAGGAAAGTTTGGATAATTTAAGCAAAAATAGGGAAATTATAATAAAGCCAGCAGACAAGGGAGGGGCGGTGGTCGTCTTTGATGCAAATTGGTGCAACTGTAGGCTGAAGCAACTTTTAGCAGATGAAAAAACATATATATGCATCAATCCCTTGGGAGTGAAAAGAGTGGTTGATAGAGTTCATACAGCTCTGAAAGCCCTACATTTTGACATGAAAATTAATGATGAGGTGTTTGACTTCTTATGGATAGAAAATGCTATAACTCCCATTTTCAAAGCCCTCCCAAAGATACATAAATCTCTGGAGAACCCACACCTTAGACCGATAGTTTCGGGGAGGGGGTGGGTGACTGAGAACATTTCGATATGGGTGGAACATCATCTTAGACCCTATGTAGATAGTGTGGACAACATATTGAAGGACACGGGAGACTTTTTGAGAAAATTAGGTAATGTTGAGAAAGGCACATACAACAGTACTAAATTGTTGATGGTCACATTAGATGTTAACAATTTATTTACAGTAATAGATAATAGTTATGGCATAGAGAATGTAGGCACCCTCATGTTGGATTCAGGGGCTACAGGTGACAAGATTAGTTTAGTGAAAACACTGTTAGGTTTAGTTTTGGAGAATAATGTTTTTATAGGGGGTGATTCTATGTATAGACAGGCACAGGGGGTGGCGATGGGCACCCCCTGTGCCAACACGTATGCTAACCTTGTACTATCACAATGGGAGAAAGTATTTGTATTGAATAATGAAACTTGGCGAAGTTATTTGAAAATGTATGTACGTTTCGTGGATGATGTTTTTATCTTATGGGATGGGAGTTTAGATACATTGCAACAATTTGTAGACCATCTACATTCCACGACCACATTTTTTAGATTTACCATGAAAGCCTCTACAGAATGTATAGACTTTTTGGATGTGAATGTAATACAAGAAGGGGAAGGCTTTAAATCCAAGTTGTTTAAAAAGGAATGTTGGAAAAATAGCTTACTCTCATATGATAGCATGCATCCACGATATACGTACTCCAACATAGTGCAAGGACAGGTTAGTAGGATCTCCAGGATTTGTTTAGATGATGAAGATTTTGAAAAAGAGTTAGTGACACTTAAAGGTTGCCTGCAAGATAGGGGGTATCAGAGCAAGAAGGTTAATAAAGTTATTAGTGACAGTAAGGGTCATAGGGGTAACAAATATCGACCTTGGTTAAAACGTACGGGTATAGTTGATAGTGAAGTAAGGGATAGGACTACAACATTTAAAGCACCACAGGTGTCTTTCACATATAGTAGTAATATAGGGGACATATGTCACATTGTCCGAAAAAACTGGAATATTTTGACCAGTGATGTGAATTTGCACAATGTAGTAGGACAAGGACCCTGTTTTAGGTATAGACGGAATAAAAATCTTAAAGATATACTATGTGGAGAAAAACCCATTAACAGTGGACCAGTCTCCCTAATTTTGGCAGGGACAGTACCCTGCAGGAGATGTAAAGCTTGTGGCCATATTAACAACAAGAATTCAGTATTCACTCACCCTGTAACTGGTAGGCAGTTTATTTTAAAAGGTAAGGCAACGTGCAACACCACTGATTTGGTTTACCTGGCAGAATGTGAACACTGCCCTTGTTTTTATGTGGGAAAGACGAATCAAATGTTTAAAACTAGGATCTTTCAACATATGTCAAGTATTAGGAATAAAGATCCACATAATGCACTTAGTAGGCATATAGAAGAGTTTCCCACACATAGTTTTTTGTTCAGGGCTGTTGTTAACATTAGGCTTACCAATAGGAAGGGTGATTTGAAGCATAAAACTGAATTATCAGAATCAAAGTGGATTGTTGAATTAATGGCTACAAGAGCACCTGGCTTGAATGAAGCAGTACCAATAAGACCTACACTTCAGAATAGGCGGGTCTTTTATTGAATTTTACTTGAATTTTATTGGGTGAGTTGTTTTTTAAATGGAGTATTGTTTGCTTGTGTAATTTTGTCTGAGGAAGGGAGTAGTCCCGAAAGCGCTTACCACTTTTATTGACTCTGTTTGTACTGAATAAATGTTTTAATAAGGAGTAGCAGTGTCCAGCGACGTTCTTTGTTTCATTTCAACAGACGCAGATTAGGAAGAGCATGCTATTTTAGCAGACACAGAGTAGGAAGAGCATGCCATTTTAATAGACGCAGATTAGGAAGAGCATGCCATTTTAATAGACGCAGATTAGGAAGAGTATGCTATTTTAACAGAGGCAGAGTACGATGAGAATGCCATTTTAAGAGACACAGTGTAGGAAGAGCATGCCAGTTTAACAGATGCAGATTAGGAAGAGTATGCCATTTTAACAGAGGCAGAGTACGATGAGAATGCCATTTTAAGAGTCACAGTGTAGGAAGAGCATGCCATTTTAATAGACGCAGACTAGGAAGAGCATGCCATTTTAACAGACACAGATTAGGAAGAGCATGCCATTTTAACAGATGCATAGTAGGAAGAGCATGCCATTTTAACAGACACAGCTTAGGTAGAGCATGCCATTTTAATAGACGCAGACTAGGAAGAGCATGCCATTTTAAAAGACACAGATTAGGAAGAGCATGCCATTTTAACAGATGCCAATTAGGAAGAACATGCTATTTTAACAGACACAGAGTAGGAAGAGCATGCCATTTTAACAGACGCAGAGTAGGAAGAGTATTCTATTTTAACAGACACAGAGTAGGAAGAGCATGCCAGTTTAACATATGCAGATTAGAAAGAGTATGACATTTTAACAGAGGCAGTGAACGATGAGCATGTCATTTTAAGAGACACAGAGTAGGTAGAGCATGCCATTTTCAAAGACATAGTAGGAAGAGCATGTCATTTTAACAGATACCGATTAGGAAGAGCATGCCATTTTAGCAGACACAGAGTACGAAGATCATGTTATTTTAACAGAGGCAGATTAGGAAGAGCATGTCATTTTAACAGACACAGCGTAGGAAGAGCATGCCTTTTTAAAAGGCACAGAGTAGGAAGAGCATGCCATTTTAAGAGACACTGAGTCAGAAGAGCATGCCTTTTTAAAAGGCACAGAGTAGAAAGAGCATGCCATTTTAACAGAAGCAGAGTAGGAAGAGCATGCCATTTTAACAGACACAGAATTGGAAGAGCAGAGCTGTAGTAACTACAGAGGGATAAAACTGATCAGTCACAGTTTGAAGTTATGGGAAAGAGTAGTGGAAGCTAGGTTAAGAAGGGAGATGATGATTAGTGATCAGCAGTATGGGTTTATGCTGGGATAGAGCACTACAGATGTGATGTTTGCTCTGAGATTGTTGATGGAGAAATATAGAGTGTATATAGCCACCTGTACTATATGCCCGGCCTTTTATATAGGCAAAACGGAGAGAAAGATCAAGACACGGATATATGAACATATGTACAGGATAAAAAAGGAAGACACCAAAAATGCCTTATTCAGACACATTCAGGAAAAGGGGACAGATCATAATTTCAAGTTTTCTATAATTGATCAAGTAGATGTTAGTGACAAAGGAGGAAATTGGAAGACATATTTAGCTTGGATAGAAAGTAGATGGCAAATATGTACAGATGCCACAACACTACCAGGTATTAATGACTTCATTAGTTTGAAACCTCTTTTAGTGTTGAACTAAGCTCATTAGAAGCAACTATTCAGCATATGTAACACACCAATGCATTTTATTGTGAAAACACAAGCTTTTATGTTTTTATGTTTTCATGTATCAAGTATTGTTTTAATGTATTTAGACATTCTTCTATTCATTTAGATTTAGATTTAGATTTTTATAAGATATGTTCTTCTATCAAGTTTGAATTTTGGTTGTTGCAAACATATGTCAATATGCACTATCTTTTGGGACCATATATTTAATCCATTATTATATTTTACACTTAATATTTAATATTTAATATTTAATAGATGTATAGTAACTAGTGAAGTTACAACTAGCCCCTCTAGGATTTATTCTCAGGTAGAATTATTGTTGACAGGATACCCATCTCATTTTATATTATCTTTTTTTATTTTATATTATCTTTATTCATTACATATTAAACATTTTTTATCTATATTTTTATATATTTTTATCTATTTTTATCTTTTTTTCATTGTATCAGATGTATTTGTAAATGTTTTTTCAACTTAGCATTCTTAACATAGTATTTTAACATAATATTTTATAAGTATTGTCTGTAGGGAACATTGCTGCTTTAAGATTTGCATAATTTATGGAATTTTGGCGCCAAATCTGGTATAAAATGTATGTACTGCTGTTGTTTTACTGGTTCTGATGAAATCTGTAATATGACAGATGAAAGCGCTCAACCTCAGTGTTACTTCTTCATTTTGTAATAAAGTGTGCTTTGTGGATCTTATCGGCTTCGAGTGGTTTGGGGATACACTGGTTCTGCACATTCTCTATACGTTGAAATATAGAGATGGTCAGAAGGAGTTGCATTGTGTCTTTGTGGACTTGGAGAAAGCATACAATAAGGTGCCTAGAGAGGAGTTGTGAAATTGTATGAGGAAGTCAGGAGTGGCAGAGAAGTATGGAAGAGTGGTACAGGATATGTACGATTGCAGTGTGACAGTGGTGAAGTCTGCAGTAGGAGTGTCAGATGCATTTAAGGTTGAGGTGGGATTACATCAAGGATCAGCTCTGACCCTTTTCTTATTTGCAATGGTGATGAACAGGTTGACAGATGAGATCAGACCGGAGGCCCCATGGACTATGATGTTTGCAGATGACATTATGATCTGTAGTGAGTGTAGGGACCAGGTTGAGGAGACCCTGGAGAGGCGAAAAAATGATCTAGAGAGGAGAGGAATGAAGGTCAGCAGGACTAAGACAGAATATATTTGTGTGAATGAGAGGGAGAATAGAGGAATGGTGAGGATGCAGGGAGTAGCGTTGGTGAAGGTGGATAAGTTTAAGTACTTGGGATCAACAGTTCAGAGTAATGGTGAGTGTGGAAGAGAGGTGAAGAAGAGAGTACAGGCAGGGTGGAATGGGTGGAGAACAGTATCAGGAGTGATTTGTGACAGACGGGTACCAGTAAGAGTGAAAGGGAAGGTCTACAAGGGGGTAGTGAGACCAGCTATGTTGTATGGGTTGGAGATGGTGGCATTGACAAAAAGGCTGGAGTCAGAGCTGGAAGTGGCAGAGTTAAAGATGTTAAAATTTGCACTGGGTGTGACATGGATGGACAGGATTAGGAATCAGTATATTAGATGGTCAGCTCAGGTTGGACAGTTTGGAGACAAAGTCAGAGAGTTGAGATTGCTTTGGTTTGGACATGTGCTGAGGAGGGATGATGGGTATATTAGGAAAAGGATGCTAAAGATGGAACTGCCAGGCAAGAGGAAAAGAGGAAGGCTAAGATAAGGTTTATGGATGTGGTGAGAGAGGACATGCAGGTGGTTGATATGACAGAGCAAGATGCAAAGGACAGGAAGAAATGGAAACAGATGATCCACTGTGGTGACCCTTAACGGGAACAGCTAAAAGAGAAGAAGAAGAGTAGGAAGAGCATGTCATGTTAACAGACACAGAGTAGGAAGAGCATGCCATTTTAAGAGATGCAGAGTGGAAAGTTTATGCCATTTATATTAAAGAGAGAACACACTGTGAGTCATGCCCCTGGCAAGTAAGGCACTGATACTGCTTATTTGTATATGTATAGACAACTTAATTGTTCTAAAACTGCTTTACTAACTGCTTTCTCCCTCAGCGCTCCTCTTTGAAGGGAGTATACCTAGTGAGACTCAACCCAGTTAACAAAATGCACAAAAAATATCTGGCAACAGCTTAAGCAAGACAATGAAGCTTCCAACACAGGAGAAGGATATGGATAACACTTTTTTATAACTGGGTAAGCGGGCTTACTTAGTAACTTTTCCAGGTGTGGCTTTGTTCATAAGGTACCAAAATCACACTTTATTACATACAAATATAAATATGTTTATAAGTAATACTTGGTCCAATAAGTAAAAATACAGAGTCTATAAAGTGGGTCACAGATAGTTACTTAAATTCACTTTATTATATAAAAATTGAAATGTCTTGGTAAGTAATAATTGGTCCAATAAGTAAAAATACAGAATATGTAAAGTGGGTTACAGATATTGCTCACTGCAACATAAATCTGTTTTTTTTTTATCTGTAATATTTCAATTAGCTTGTTCCATCAAATATGAAGATAGTCTCTTGTAATTTTTATAATCATGTGGGCTCCTAAGGCATGACACAAAATGCTTCCAAGATGTTATTCTGATTAAATCCATGTGTCTAGAAGCCCCTAAAAGAGCAGTATTGATGATAGGTGACATAACTTGCCATATGTGAATCATTATATCTTAATGTCTGTGTCAGTCAGTGTGGCTCCTGTGTTATGTGAAAGGAGCAGGTGGTGTTAGAACCCACCAGGAAAGGCACAAACATGGATCCATTTCTTCTCTCAGGGAAAAATAGCTGAATATATTCTCAGAGATCAGCACCTGGTAACTCAGAATTATTGTACGTGGTTCATTATACTCCAAAATAGTGACAGACTCAAATTACATAAAGGTGTAAGGCTTGAAAGCCAAAAATGGTACCTGAGCAAAGTAAAATGTAGCAAGTCTCAGTAATGCAAAGAAAATATGGAAACAGTGGAAAGAAGCCAGAATAAAAGAAACAAATATGTGTATCAAACCAGTAAACACAAGAGAAAAAATGACTACAGTTCTTAAAAGAAATGTCCAGTAAGCTAAGAGAGGACTACACGTCAGAAAACAGAGGAGCAGGCATTGTATAAAGAATACCTAAAGAAGTATCTGATGGTGCAAGGAGCAGTCAAAGCAGCAAAGATATATCTATTGATATACATTGCAGGAAGTAAAAATGTGCCACACTAAAAATATCACAAAACAGTAGGCTGAGATTAAGTCACTCTTACTGTGCTCAGATCAAGACACCTCTCGCAAGTACTGAATTAATTTGGTGAAGGAAATGACTTTTATTTTGAATTGGTGTTTTCATACATGAACCCTGAGTTTCAAGCCTGTGGATGTGACAAACTGTCAGCTACAGGAAAAAGCCAAACTACTAATGTGATATTATTCTAGTGGCTGAAGTCACATCCATAATATCTAGTTTTTTTCTGGTTTAAGCATCTCAGTCTCTGCTGAATAGCTCAGGAGGGTCATAGAGGTTCATAGGTTCATAGGTGAGTACTAGGTTTATGGCCCTGGAGCCTTTACAAGCCTAGCTGATAGGATTACCCTGGCATCATGCCATCCAACCTTATTTTCCAGTGCCTCTGTCAAGTAGAGCCACTGGAGTGATCCCCAGGGTGAATTTTCTATTTCCCATCCATTCATCAAGATTTCTCTTGAAGAGGGCTAGTGAGGTGCTCTGTTTGACATGTATGGGAAGTCTATTCCATAGCATGGGCAGTCTCTGGGTTATAAACCTATCCCTGCAGCACGTTTTGTTGATTGTGGTAATGAGGGTGAGGTCTCTGGAGCATGTGGTGTGGAGGGATTGGGATTTCTTTAGCTGTAGCAATTCTAACAGAGCTGGGTCAGATATGGCTTGATAAGTCAAGCAGAGATCACCTCTAAGTAGGCGATATGAGACAGAGAATAGTTGGTGTTTTTTGAGTCTGTCCATATAGGATAAGTATTTAAGGTCTAGGATTCTCTTTGTGAGGTACTTTTGCGGCCTCTCCAATTGTTGCAGGTGTCTAGTGAGGTACATGCCAAATATGGCATTGTACTCAATGATTGGCCTAATGAGGGAAGAGTGGAGGGAGACAAAGACCTCTTTCTTCCTGGTTGCAAAACCCTTAGTAATGAGATGTACCACATAGAAGGACTTTTTGACCACAGTGGCAGTGTGGTGGTCAAAAAAGAGGTTGCTGTCAACCTGTGTTCCCAGATCTCTTATAATGCATTCTGTGTTCAGTGGACTACCATAAATGTGATGGTTCATGGGAAGTGGGTTTTTCTCAAAGGGGATGATGACACATTTTTTGGCATTGAGCTTAAGGCCATGGTTCTGACACCAGTCGTTGGTCTCAGTAAGGCCTTTTTGTAGGATGTCAACATCACTTGGGGAGTTAATAATGGCTCCCAACTTGCAATCGTCTGTGAACTTTGTCAGCCAGAGTCCCTTCGTGTTGGAATGGACTTCTGAGAAGTAGATACCAAGCAGGAGAGGACCCAGTACTGATCCCTGTGGGACTCCACTCATGGCTGGTCAGCAGTCTGACTTGGAGTCAGCTACTTTCACACTGTGGGTTCTATCTGTGAGCCAGTTTGCAACCCACCTAGTGATATAGGGGTTTATGCCTAGCTTAGTGAGTTTTCCTATGATTCCTGGGTGGGGAATGGTATCAAAGGCCTTGGCCAGATCAAGGTAGGCTGTATGAACCACCTTGCCTTCATCCACAGCTCTGGTGACTGACTCAAAGAAGTCAACCAAGTTGAACAGGCATGATCTACCCTTCATAAAACCAAACT
This sequence comes from Protopterus annectens, assembly GCF_019279795.1. Lineage (NCBI taxonomy): Eukaryota > Metazoa > Chordata > Ceratodontiformes > Protopteridae > Protopterus > Protopterus annectens. Next base: position 1,147,740,876 of record NC_056725.1, on the reverse strand, counting down.
GTGTGGGATCCAGAGTTTGGAGATTCCCTATATCCTTGTTTATTAGGTCCATGATGATGCATTCCATAGCTTTGCATATCAGACTTGTCAGGCTAATGGGGCAATAGTTCCCACAGTCTGTAGTCGCTCCTCCTTTGTGGAGAGGGATGACTATAGCAGTGTGCCATTCGGTAGGGACAAAGCCTGAGGCGAGGCTGTGATTGAACAGGACACACAGGTGAGGTGCCAGTTTACTCTGTAGTTCATGTAGAACACAGCCATGGATATTGTCAGGTCCCATAGAAGCTGTATTCTTGGCCTTGGACAGTGCTGTTTTAACCTGTGCAGCAGTAATATTGGATACCTGGCAATCTACTGGTATTGTGATTGGTCCTTTGGGGGGGAGGGGAAAAGTTGTCACTGAATCTGTCAACCAGTATATAGGCAATATCTATTGGCTCGGTATAGGAGGTACCATTGTGCAGTAGGTCAGAGCAAATCTGGGTATTGCCGTGGAGGTTCTTTACATAATTATAGATGGCCTTGTGTTTGTCTTTACTGCAATTCTGTTTTCAGAGATAGCTTTAGAGGATTTGATGAGGGATCTCAACTTTTGTTGAGGCTGATAAGGGAGTTTTTCCAGTCTTGGGACTTCACCTTATTCCGCATCAGTTTCCTCCTTCTGTTGTAGCATTTGTTTATGGCAGGGGACCACCAGATCAGCTTCCTTTTTTTGGAGGACAGCATCTTGGTTCTATTGGGTATGGCTAGATCCATGCATTTGTGTACGTGTTCATATAGTGCATTGGTGTATGATTCTGCCATCATGCAACTAATCTCCATTTGCATGGATGCCGTGAAGTTAGCCACCTCTGTTCTTAGGAGCCCAAAGCTAGCTTTGGAGAAGTTTTTCAGGGTGGTTACCTTTGCGGGGGGTGGGGATGGGAGGGATGTGGATTTCCAAGGTGATTAGTTTGTGGTCGGATCTAACCAGCGAGGAGTTGACTACTGTGTAGAGCAATGGTCGCCCATGTTAGTAATGACTAGGTCAAGGATGTTGCTACCTCTACTGGGGGTAAGAATGAGCTGGTCCAGGGCATTGGAATTAATGAATTCCAGGAAACATTGGGCAAGTGTATTGGTACATGAGTAGTTTTCCCAGTTAATGGAGGGGTAGTTGAAGTCGCTCAGTATGAGTGCATTAGGTTGGACCCTAATATTCTCCAGGATACTTAGGAACATGGAGTGAGTGTCTTGGGACATGGTTGGGGACCTATAACAGGCTACAACCTGAATTGTTATCTTACCCAGTGTTAGCTGCACCTGAAGTATCTCTGATGCATTATGTTGGGCTACCAGTCTAGAGGTGTGTGCTTCCTTTATGAATATGAAAACACCACCACCTTTGGAGCTTCGGTCCAGGTTCTGGGGTCAAAAGCTGTGGAATGAGTTATAGCCTGGTAGTGCAGGGGTGCTTTCTGCTGCCTTGAACCAGGTCTCTGCTACAGCACAAATGTCAATGCTCTCTATTTTAAGGATATCATGTGCTGTCCTTTCACATAGCAGCTTCAGTGACTTCTAGTCATCATGATGGTTTGACCTTACCTTGAAATGGCCAGATTTTCACAGAATATCCAGATATTTGCCTCACATTCTTGGTCTGTTCCTCATAAAATTTGTGTTTTTCTGACAAATCATTGAGGACTGAAGTCATTAAATAATAACAGACATTTCAGTTTCACACTTCAAACCCTTCAAAAGATGCGTAATAATGCAAAACCTGTTATTCTAACAATTAAGTTTATTTTTGGCTTTTTCCAGTTTTCTTATTCTAAGAGATTGAGAGGTCTGAGTTTGATTTAACTTAAGATGGGGGCCACAGAATGCTTCTTCTTGGGCATTAACCTATACATGCACATGAAAGAGAAAAGAAAAGTGCCTTTAAAGAGACTTGAACCACAGACTTTTCAAATACTGTTATGGTCACACTATGAGCTACATCAGTGAACAAGCTGACATCTGTAGCTCCTTAAGCAAAATTATCTGCTTCTAATGTGACCAGGCATCAGCGCTATAATCATACATTACAACTGACCAAAAGTGGGTCTTGGAATATTTATGAATGACACATAAACACAAGGAATTGCTCTCCAATGCAGAGGACAAATAATTACTCACTCATAAAGTTCACATAAGAGTTGTTATATTTAGTTATGAAAACACCAGAAAGAATAAGATCCTTTCTTAAGATTTGGACATAAGCCTTTTTAAATAAAATGAATTACGTTTCTAACTAAAGATGAAAGCTGTGCATTATATTATTGAGTACCTACTAAGATTGCTGCTTGTTACAGGCTGAAAAGAGTTCAGCATATGTGTTTATCAAAAGAAACTTATAAAGAAGCAAAAGTGTTTTTTATTTGAAATTTGAGCCAATTCCCAAAAGCAGTCCAAGGTACTTTAGCAGTCTATCTGGTATCATAACCTAAGTGATATTGTTCTACCAAAGACAGTTATTTCTTTGTGCAACTTTAGTGGATTATAAATATGCACGTGGTATTCCGGTCTGAGTACATTGACTACTTTCTTCTGTCACCACACTGGCATGCATTAAAGACAGTGTAATGAATTTAGACATGCACTGAGTTCAGTTGCTTCAGTGGTGTGAATGGCAGGAAAGCTTAGTAGGGCCTTAAGTTCAGGCCACATATGAGGCACTTGCTTCTTTCTCAGTTTTGTTTGTCGGGTTTTATAAGCATGCGAGCCATGGTTTTATAAGTGCCAATGTATCCCACGTGAAACTGCCTCTTCACTTTGCTGCTTCCATCTGTATCATGTTGATAATACCCGGGATTAGAGAGTTCTGATACACTGACTTCTGAGTCTTTCTTTCAGATCATGCAATCCTAATAGCATTTCTCTTTCCATGGATATTATCTGACTTCATGGTGGGGCCACCAAGTAGGTGGTTATCAAGTAGCAGATTCTCATTGATTATTTAACAAGTTGCTGGCCCCGTTTATGCTGAATGCTACTTGTCACCCCTCATGTAAGCATGGCAACAGTAACCACAGACACAACAGTATTACTCTAGAACTGAAGAGGACTTCTACTCCCCTCTCAGATACACAGATATCAAGCTTCCTTCATTCCAGATCTACCACAAAAATCTCGTCTACACAGCCGACCTCCATGTGCTAGTCCTGGTGCACCCAGTCCTTGTCACAAGGGGCTGCCCATGAAGGACAACTTAGCAGAGAGTTTAACTACCTGGAACTGGAATTTGAAATTGTTTGTATTAGACTACATTTTATTTATTTATTTATAGTTTGTTTTCCAAGATAGTCCATTGGGCCGAAGGAGCCCGTTTTCAATGGGGCCCTGGGGAGAAAATCTCCAAGAAGGTTAAACTAATGAATAAAGTAATAAGGCAACAAACCGACAAATTGTTACAAAATATAACAAAAAACATTTGTAGTATACATAGTAGTAAAAGACATACTAGCATCAGATTTAAAAAAATGCTTCTACAGGGAAAGCATATGATATACAGTGCAATGGAAAAGTATTTACCCCCTTCCTGATTTCTTATTTTTTTTTTTGCATGTTTATCACACTTACATGTTTCAGATCATCAAACAAATATACATTTTAGACAAAGATAACCCAAGTAAACACAAAATGCAGTTTTTAAGTGATGATTTTATTTATTAAGGAAAAAAACATCCAAACCTACATGGCCCTATGTGAAAAAGAAATTGCCCCCTAAACCTAATAACTGGTTGTGCTACCCTTAGCAGCAACAACTGCAATCAAGTGTTTGCGATAACTGGCAATGAGTCTTTCACATCGCTGTTGAGGAAGTTTGGCCCACTCTTCTTCACAGAATTGTTTTAATTCAGCCATATTAGAGGGTTTCTGAGAATGAACTGCCTTTTTAAGGTCATGCCACATCATCTCAATTGGATTCAAGTCCGGACTTTGACTAGGCCACTCCAAAACCTTCATTTTGTTTTTTTAAACCATTCAGAGGTGGACTTGCTGGTGTTTTTTGGATCATTATCCTGTTGCAGAACCCAAGTGCGCTTCAGCTTGAGGTCATGAACTGATGGTCGGACATTCTCCTTCAGGATTTTTTGGTAGAGAGCAGAATTCATGGTTCCATCAATCACAGCAAGTTGTCCAGGTCCAGAAGCAGCAAAGCAGCCCCAGACCATCACACTACCACCACCATGTTTGACTGTTGGCATGATGTTCTTTTTCTGAAATACTGTTTTACTTTTATGCCAGATGTAACGGGATGCACACCTCCCAAAAAGTTCAACTTTTGTTTCGTCAGTCCACAGAATATTTTACCAAAAGTCTTGGGGATCATAAAGATGTTTTTTGGCAAAAGTGAGACAAGGCTTTATGCTCTTTTTGGTCAGCAGTGGTTTTCGCCTTGAAACTGTGTCATGCATGCCATTTTTACCCAGTCTCTTTCTTATGGTTGAGTCATGAACACTGACCTTTACTGAGACAAGTGAGGCCTGCAGTTCTCTAGATGTTGTTCTGTTTTTTTTTGTGACCTCTTGGATGAGTTGTCGCTGTGCTCTTGGGGTAATTTTTGTAGGCCGGCCACTCCTGGGAAGGTTCACCACTGTTCCATGTTTTCTCCATTTGTGGATAATGCCTCCCACCATGGTTCGCTGGAGCCCCAAAGCTTTAGAAATGGCTTTGTAACCTTTTCCAGACTGATAGATCTCAATTACTTTGCTTCTCATCAGTTCCGGAATTTCTTTAGATCGCGGCATGATGTCTTCCTTTTTGGGATCTTTTGGCCTACTTCATTTTGTCTGAGAGGTTCTATTTAAGTGATCTCTTGATTCAACAGGTCTGGCAGTAATCAGGCCTGGGTATGGCTAGTGAAAATGACCTCAGCTTTCCCAAAAATGTGATTAACCACAATTACTTCACGATTTAACAAGGGGGGCAATTACTTTTTCACATAGGACCATGTAAATTTGGATAGTTTTTTTTCCCTTAATAAATAAAATCATCACTTAACAACTGCATTTTGTGTTTACTTGAGTTATTTTTGTTTAATATTTAAATTTGTTTGATGATCTGAAACATTTAAGTGTGACAAACATGCAAAGAAATAAGAAATCAGGAAGGGGCAAATATTTTTTCATTATTTCATTTTATATATATATATATTTACATGGTCTACAATAGTGATTTCTGAAGTAAATTCACAAAAGAAGTAAGAGTCAAAGAAGCAGGGTAATACAGGACTAGTAGGAAAAGTGTGAGTGTAGGTATATTAGAAGGAAGTGAGGGAGATTAGGTAGGAAGCTAGACAGTGAGGAGTCAAGTTATGAGAACTAGAGAAGAGAGGTAGGTAGGATATAGCGAAATAGAGGAGACTGAGGTCGGATAAGAGCAGGAGCAGTAGCATTCCCAGAGAGATGAGAGGTGGGAGTGGAGCATGGTTTTGAAGGTGGAGTGGTTGTTGGTGGTACGAATATGTGAAGGAAGTGAATTCCGGAGTCGGGATAGAGAGAAGGATAAAAGGAATTTGCCTGGAGTACAAGCAGGCTTGTATACTTCGAGTAGATTTTGATTATTTGACCTGAGTAGTCTATCTGTCTGGTGCAGTTTGAGGGAAGAGTGAAAGAATAGGCTGAGAGAGGGTTTAAAGATAAGAAAGTTGGATGAAGGAGAGATGGCAGGGCAGTAAAAGCCATTTTAATTTTTGAAGAGCATTACAGTGGTGAGTGGAGGATTTGGCACCAGTGGCAAATTTTGAGATTTTGTTGTAGCAGGAAGCTAGTTTTTACTTTAGACTGGATTGAAGATTAGTAAGAAGGGGGGCACCATATAGAAAGAAGGGGATAAGGTAGGTGGTAGAAAGGACATGTTTGGTAGAGCGAGTAAGGTAGCAGTTATGGCAGTAGAGCAAGCCTAGTTTTTGGTGTGTTTTCTTTATATTTAGCCAGTTTAAGTAAGGAAGTCTCTTGTCCACACCGGTTGTTAGCACTCCAGTGACCAATATCAGCACAGCTATTACTGGAGTAAACCAGGAAAAACACTTAATCCCTAAAGTGCTTAACATTATTTACCTTGTGAAGAGAGATTCTCCAGATTTTTGCCTTGAAAATGAAAATTTTGTGTTTAGAGAGTATCCCATGTTTACTTGCATCATTTGTTCTCTGACACAAGAAACCTCTGATTAAACTGATGATATCTCTTACCCTGGGATTAAACCTCTGTAAGAAAATAATAAGTGACAGTTTCGCATCTTTCATGAGCTACTGAAAGAAACAGACCTCACAGTAAGGTACAAAATGGTTACAAATCTTTCTTGTACAAACAAGGTTAGTGAGTTTGGCTGTTAGCCTAGGTGCTGATATTTCTGCACCGCAGTTTCTAACAGGACCCCACTGATGTCACTTTAGCCAGAAAAGCTTGGTAGTGTAAACTGATAATGGAAATGGGGTTTAAACTGTAAGTTTATACTAATGCCTGAATGGCTGAACAGAAGAGTGTTTGAACCAGAACTTTTTCCCATCTTATGCTCAGGAGAAAGCATTCAAAAACTGTGGCATTATTAAAAAAGGTCATCAGTACATCGAATTACTGGCGAAGGGCATAATTCATCTTATAGAGCATTTTAGATGAACATTTAAAAAGTGTTCTGAGAAAAAGACAACAGCAGGGAGGAAAGCGTGTTTTTGTTCAGGACAGTACATTGTAAAAACACTTTTATAGACTAACCACAGAAAGTGTGCTTTTAATACCTCTAGCCTAAGGCTGTTTTCCAGACTTGCCTTGGCATTGCTGTGGTCTGTGGTGAAAGACTGCATTCATTCAAGGCTGATAAGTAATTTAAATATCCCGTAAATTCTAAAATGAACAACATTTACGAAAAAATTATACCATATTTCCCCTAGCTGCATGTACTGGTGTGTTGTTCTTAACAGCAAAGAAGATGGAAAAAGAATAAAAGGGAAAGTAAACACGAAGATCAAATGTATTATACAAAAAAGGTTACAAACACAAAGCAACAACTTGCCTGGTGGTCTGTATCTGCATGGTCATTTTCTGTGAGACCACTAGGCTCTGGTATCTAAATGATTTTTCCCGGCTGAATAGAGAAGGCTAGGAAACTATCCAGCTGTTTCCCATCATGCACTGGGACAGTTCAATGCTAGCAAGTCAATGAAACAATAGCATTCCCTTATGGATGTAGGATGGTTCTATTTTATCTACAGAAAGTCACATTTGATCTTGATTCTTTACCTGTTATTATTAAAAAAATAAAAAAAAGAATGCATTTGACACATGGGAAAGTGGAGAGCATGCTATGAAATAAAGATATGCATTGAAACTTAGAAATCAGGCACTGTACTTACTTCGTGATTGTTGTCGGTGAAGTAAAAAATGCTTTGAAGTTATCATTTAAATGAGTATTTCATTAATTGATTAATAAATGTATTAATTTATTTATTTACTTATTTAAAGTCATTTTCTTGGTTACAAAACTGTTCCAAATGGTCCATTTTCAGGTAGTAAGACTTAATTTACTGTATGAGTAGATACTTGCTCTGCACAGAAGATAGGCAGGACTGTTCTCTCTCATGCTGACATACCGCTGGTTAATAAACATATGAATAAATCAGTGTGCAGTAGGAGAACATGTTATCTGCCCTGCAGACAGCACCAGATAATCGTCATCTCTAAGCACCTGTCTGACAAGGACATTTTGAGACCACAATATGCAGTAACGTACACGGGAGGTAGCTCAGTCAGTCACAGCAGAAAGGATCATTTATAACAGGTATATATTCAAAATAAAAGGAGAAAATACAAGAAAAAAGCCAAGGAGACAGAAAGTGATTCAAAAGTATAAAGGAACTAACATTAGCACTCTGGAGCAATAGAACAGAAATGCCTTACTTAATGCGTATACGAATGAGTAAGAACACAGATGGAATTGAAATAGTATAGGAAGGGTATTCAAAGACCTGGAGAGCTGGCATCACTGGCACACTATTGGTGGTTGCAAAGGAGCCACAGATGTTACCAATACACAGAAGTTACTCATCAGCCCACTGTAGCCTAAACTAAGGTAATGGAAAAAATTTAGAAGGCAAGACATTCTCACTACTGCATCCTAAATGGATGAACATTCACAATGGTCAGATCCGACCATAAACTAATCACCCTAGATATCCGCATCCCACCCCCCACCCACCATTAAGGAAACCACTGTAAAAAAATTCTCCAAAGCCAACTTCATACTTCTTAAGACAGAAGTGGCGAACTTCATGACACATGCAGATGGACAATACAGTTATGACTGCTGAATCCTACACAAATGTACTCTATAAGCACTTACACAAGTGCATGGATCATGTTATCCCAAACAGAACCAAGACGCTATCCTCCAAAAAAAGGAAGCCAATCTGGTGGTCCCCTGCCATAAACAAACTGTACAACAGAAGGAAAAAACTTTTACAAAAGAGAGTAAAATCCCATGAGTGGAGGAGCACCCTGGTCAGCCTCAGTAAGAAGCTGAGATCCCTTATAAGATCCTCCAGAGCTAGCAACGAAAACAAAATCACCACTGATTCTAAGGGCAACCACAAAGCATTCTATAGCTATGTCAAGAATCTCAATGGCAACACCCAGATCTGCTCTGAGTTACAGCACAATGGCATGAAAATTACAGAACCAACTGATATTGCCAACATCCTAGCAGATAGGTTCAGTGGTAACTTTAACCCCCTCTCACCCTCTAAAGGCCCATATCTATACAGGAAGAATGCAGATTCCCTGTAATCACATCTATGCAGGTAAAAGCTGCACTCTCTAAAACCAAAACCACAGCATCCATGGGACTGGACAACATCCCAGGCTGCATTTTACATGAACTTCAGAACGAACTGGCTCCCCACCTAAGCACCATGTTCAGTCATAGTCTCACATCAGGCTTTGTGCCCTCTGAATGGCGCACAGCAACAGTTATCCCACTCCTCAAAGGGGGATCCACCACTGATCCTGGGAACTATCGCCCTATTAGCCTGATGAGCCTGGTCTGCAAGGCTATGGAACGTATCATCGTGGAACTCATAAACAAAGACATTGGTAACCTCCAAACACTGGACCCCACCCAGTTCAGGTTTGTGAAAGGCAGATCATGCCTTCTGAACCTGATCGACTTCTTTGAGGGAGTCATCAAAGCCATAGACAAGGGTAAAGTGGTTCACACAGCCTATCTTGACCTCGCCAAGGCTTTCAACACCATCCCCCATTCTGGAATTATAGCTACACTCACTAAACTAGGTATAAATCCCTATGTCATAAGATGGGTTGCCAACTGGCTTACTGACAGAACCCACACTGTAAAAATTGCAGACTCCAAATTTGACTTCAAACCAGTGACAAGTGGAGTACCACATGGTTCAGTCCTGGGACTTCTCCTGTTTGGTATCTACTTCTCTGAAGTACAGGCTAACACAGAAGGCCTCTGGCTAATGAAGTTTGCAGATGACTGAAAACTAGGAGCCATAGTCGAATCCCTAAATGATGTGGACATCCTACAGAAGGGCCTCACTGAGACAGATGCCTGGTGTCAGAGGCATGGCCTCAAGCTCAATGCCAAAAAGTGCATTGTCATCCCCTTTGGTAAAAACTTTGTACCCATGAACTACCACATAAACGGCAGTCTACTTAATGCTGAATGTGTGATAAGAGACCTTGGGACCCAAGTGGGCAGTAGTCTCTCCTCTGATAATCACATCGCCACAGTAGTCAGAAAATCCTTCTATGTGGCACACCTCATCACAAAAGGGTTCTCATCCAGGAAAAAAGAGGTAATTGTTCCCCTCTACTCGGCACTCATTAGACCCATTATAGAGTACAATGCCCCTTTTGGAATGTACCTCAAAAGACCCCAGCAGCTGGAAAGGCCACAAAAGTACCTCACAAAGAGGACTACTGGCCTCAAACAGATGCCCTACACTGACCATCTCAAAAAACTCCAGCTTTACTCTGTAGCATATCGCCTACTGCGAGGAGATCTCTGCCTAACATATAAAGCTATGTTAAACCCAGAGCTGTTGGACATGCTGCACCTAACGAAATCCCAATCCCTCCGAGCTACACGCTCTAGGGACATAAAGCTTGTCACCACAATAAACAGGACATGCTGGAGGGACAGATTCCTGTCCCAGAGACTTCCTATACTCTGGAACAAGCTACCCATCTATGTCAAGCAAAGTTCCTCATTAGCGATCTTCAAGAAAAATCTTGATGAATGGATGGGAAATAGGAAATACTCCCCAAGGATCACTTCTGTGTCTCTGCTCAACAAGGGCACAGGAAATTAACTTTCTTGGGTGGCGTAAGCCAGGGAACCTTGTTGGCTAGGCTTACTTAGGCCCTTTGGCCGATAGCCTAGTACTTACCTATGAACCTATGAATACAATATTGCTTTAAATCTTGCTATGAGCTGCTGTAATCTTAGCCATACCAAGCTGTTTTCCAAACTATTTTTAAATGTAAAAGATGTCTCCAATTCAAAAAATTCAAGTTAGAAACCACAAAGTCTTAATTAAGTCCAATCTTTTATTAGAACACAGATAGCAGGTAAGCGCTTTCACCAGAGAGGCTTCCTCAGACCATATAAAAAACAATTGATTCAGCACATTCCACATATATATATATATATATATATATATATATATATATATATATATATATATATATATATATATATATATATACAGCTTCAGTTAAGTGATGACATCATAATTGATTAATAATTATATATATAAATTAATAGTCAAATGTACTGCATAATCTGATAAAAACATTTCATAGGTCCATACTTGTAAAAACAGATACATAAATTTAAAAGTAATATATGCAAAGCAAATCTAAGGCATATATAAATATGTAAAGAACATTGTTGAAAAGAAATACATTAAAAGCTACTAGCAAACAGTCTCCTGTTCTTAAGGGCAGGTTTAAGGGATATTTTTCATTTAGACCAGGATTTATATATGCCTGGAGTTTAATAATCCAGTTGGTCTCATTTCTTTCTGTAAAGTTCCTGACACCCCCCCCCCCTTAAACTGGGAATGTTAATATGCAAAACCATAAACTTAAATTTGTGCATGTTATTGGTCTCTAAAACATGTTTGGATAGGGCATTAGTATTAGATTTAGTACGTATCTGGTATAAATGTTCCCTCACCCTGTCCATAAGCCTTCTATCGGTTTTGCCAATATAGACAGGATGAGCATAAAGCAAGATAAACAACATGTTCGGTGTTACAATTGGCAACAACATTCAATACATAAAAACTGAGATGTAGTGGGATGAACAAACATGTTGGAATCACATATATAAGAACAATAATTACAATTGTTACAAGGGTTCATGCCTAAATCTTGATTGGCGTTATAGTTGTCAGAAGTAATAGTTGTTGGGTAGCAGAGTAGTCTATGAAGATTTTTCTTATTCTTAAATAAAAACGGTGGGTAATCCCCCACAATTTCTCTAATCTGGGGATCGACAGTCAAACCTTTCCAGTGCTTACATATAATTTCTCTAATTTGATCAAAGTCATACGTATAAAATAGAGAAAATTTCTGGGTAATATATTTGTACCAACAGAACTAAGTCTATTAATATACTTGTCATTCCCTTTTTCAGAAAAATACGGACATGCTTTGTCAGCCCTATGGTGCTCTGCACTCCGAAAACCAATAGAGATCTCATCTGCATTATATGTCCTAGCTAATAGTCTATCCTTTAAACCAGCTAATTCCCTCTCAAAGCCATCTTGTGTTGGATTTAATCTAGAAGCTCGGATTGCTTGGCCTTTAATAATGTTGTTGAAGACATAGCAAGGGTGCATGCTTTCTCTATGTAATAATGTATTTCTATAACAGGGTTTTCTATAGATACCTGTGTTTAGTTTACCATTACCTAATCATTCTAAAAAATACATCCAGGAAAGTAATACTACTTAACGATTCCATTTTAGTAAATTTCAAATAATCAGTAAGGGAACTGATTTCTTCAAAGAAAATGTTTAACTCTCTCTCATTGTCTGTCCATAGAAAAAACAAATTGTCTACAAAACGTCTATAGAAAATGACATACTTCTTATATCTTGGTAAAAGGAACAGTTGCTTCTTTCCCCACATGGTCATCACTAGGTTGGTGCAGCTATTGGCACAAGATGTGCCCATAGCCACGCCATCCCTTTGTATGAACAAATCATTGTTAAAAAGGAAGATTCTTAAACCTAGTTGATTTCTTTGAAACAGTTACCAAAGCCATAGATGAGGGCAAGGTAGTCCATACAGCCTACCTGGACCTCGCAAAAGCTTCGACACAATACCCCACTCGGGCATCATAAATAAGCTTACCAGCTTAAATATCAACCCCTATATCACAAGATGGGTTGCAAACTGGCTCAGAGATAGAACCCACATGGTCAGAATCGCAGGTGCCATGTCCGAATCCAAACCAGTTACAAGTGGCATCCCACAGGGCTCAGTTCTGGGACCTCTCTTGTTCGGTATATACTTCTCTGAGGTTCAGACTAACATGGGGGGATTATGGCTAACAAAGTTCACAGATGACTGCAAACTGGGGGCCATAATCAAATCTTCAGCTGACACAAACATCCTCCAAAAGGGTCTCACAGAGACGGATGCTTGGTGCCAGAGGCACGGCCTCAAGCTAAATGCTAAAAAGTGCATAGTCATCCCCTTTGGGAAAAACAAGGTGCCCACAAATTACCACATAGGTGGTAATCCATTAAGTACGGAAGAAGTAATTAGAGATTTGGGGACCAACGTAGATAGTAATCTCTCCTTTTATAATCACATTGCCAAAGTGGTTAGAAAGACCTTCTATATAGCCCACCTTATCACGAAAGGGTTTGCATCTAGATCAAGAGAGGTCATTGTGCCCCTCTACTCATCACTCATCAAGCCCATAATTGAATACAATGTCCCTTTTGGGATGTACCTTACCCGACACCTGCAGCAACTGGAGAGACCCTAAAAGTACCTCACCAAGAGGATCATGGGCTACAAACAGATGTCCTATGCAGCTTGACTAAAGAAACTCTAGCTCTACTCAGTTGCTTACCACCTACTCAGAGGCGATCTATGCCTGACGTACAAAGCCATGTCAAACCCAGAATTAATGGACATGCTCCACCTCAAAAAATCCAAGTCCCTTAGAGCTACAAACACTCCAGGGACCTAAACCTCAGCACAAAAATAAATAGGACATGCTGGAGGGACAGAATCATTTCCCAGAGGCTCCCCTCACTCTGGAATAGAATCCCAATTCATGTTAGACATAGCCCCTCGCTGACCCTCTTCAAGCAAAATCTGGACGCGTGAATGGGAAATCGGAAATTCACCCCTGGGATCTCTTCTGTGTCCCTGCTAGACAGAGGCACAGTAAACTAAACTTAAAAGGGTACCTTTTGTGACCTACTTTACAGAGGCACAGTAGGCTAATCTAATAGGGAGGCGGAAGCCAAATACACTCTGGCTAGGCTTATAAATGCCCTAGGGCAGATAGCCTAGTATCTACCTATGAACCTATGTTATTCTCAAGCATTTCTAACAACAGACACAATAGGTCTACCTTAGTAATGAGGGTATCAGTGAAACATGTCAAATACTGATGAATGCTTTCTATACCTTGTTGGTTGGGAATGACAGTAAAAAGGGACTTGACGTCCATTGTAACTAAAAAATAAGGAAGGTTATCCTGAATAGTTTCCATTTCCTTATAAAGGTCTAACAAAAACTGTTTATCAACCACTGGCCTCAGTATTTTCTGTATGTACACTGATAAAGGCTCAGTTACCCATCCCCTACCCGCTACAATTGGTCTCATTGGTGGGTGGGATCTTTGTGTATTTTTGGTAGGCCTTGGATGGTGGGAATTAAGGGGTTCTCAACCCAAAAGAAGTCAAACAATTCCATACTAATAATCCCACTTTTATTTAAGTCATCCAATGTATTATACACCCTTATAACATGTTCCTGGAATTCTTGTATAGATATAAATGTATAGAACTTAATATCACTCAACATTTCCATCATATAAGAATTGTAATCGGCCTTGTCTAACACCACTACAGGCCCACCTTTATTAGCTGGCCTGATAGAAATATTCCTATCATTCCTAAGGCTTTGTAGGACTTTTTTCTGTCTAAAGGTTAAATTATCTTTCTTAACATTAGTGCATGGATGCTTACATGTGGTATAAATGTCATCTTCCACCATCTTACAAAATACATCCAAAAGGGGGTGGTAATTGGTAATAAAAACACTGGGTTTGTGAAATCGTGGTAATTGGGCACTATTAACTTCATTTTTAAAAAGTAACTTCAACTGGATGTTCCGAGCAAAAAATGTAGTGTCTGGAATGGTGTCTGTCATAACACTATTGGTAGTGGGTATAAAAGAAAGACCTTTATTTAATACTTCTGATTCATATTTATCTAAAGGTCTATGTGAAAGGTTCCAAACTAAGGTGGTGTTATGACCGTTTTCATTTACATCTTGGTTCACCCCCCCTCCATCTTATCTTTCCATTACCTACATCCTTGTTCATAAACATTATGCTGCCTTACAAACCAACATTGTACTGAACAGCTGCTAATATAATCTAAATGTTTCCATCTCGGCAGGTAACACTACATATGTTAAGCTGTAGCATGCAATGTTATGCTATGTAATGCAATGCTATTTTATACTATGCTGTCCTATGTTATGTTATGTTATGTTATGTTATGTTATGTTATGTTATGTTATGTTATGTTATGCTTTCTAACAGTTTACAGATATGTATGCTGCATCTTATTATTATTTGTGCTTGAGTGGTAGTTACATTTACATTTTATTCAAGTGGATCATGATTTTACACAGAGTAAATTAGATATGCACAGCAAAACAGTTCAACCATTAAACCTCAGAACAGGTAGCTGAATACAGTGCTTCAAGTCTCTGAAGGAAACTCCAAACATACCAATACTTATGTGGAGTCCCAAATGCTTATGATACAGTATCCATGACAACTTGAACCAGACTGCATTTTAACATTTAAAGAGAAATATATTAATTGACAAATAAAAGCAATCTTACAAACTTAATTTTCATAAAGATATTTTTCAGCAAAATTCTGAACTCTGCAATATTATTCTGCAGCTGTCAGGTTCTTCAAATATATTCAGATATACTGACAGATCAAACAAACACAAATCAATGGCTGATTTATACCGGCATATATATATTTGCATCATTTTACAGGAGGCAGTATACCCTGCTTACATATCTAAAATGGTTATACTATGAAATGCTGAA
The DNA here is from genome assembly GCF_019279795.1 of Protopterus annectens. Lineage (NCBI taxonomy): Eukaryota > Metazoa > Chordata > Ceratodontiformes > Protopteridae > Protopterus > Protopterus annectens. The sequence continues at coordinate 1,147,725,501 of NC_056725.1, read as the reverse complement.
TAGCAAAACCCCAAGCATCATAAATACCAAAGACTAATTATGCCTGAAATACAAAAGGATGAAAAAGTCAACTGTAAGCATTTTGTGGAAGGGGACAATCACTTCACACCCCCTAAACTTATTTTTCAAGACTCTGGTTACACAAACATGAAGAAGGAAGAACTCTATCAAAAGAAAGGAATCACTGCACTGACAAGGAGTTCCTATGTAAAACAGCTGTCACACTGCATTTGTCTGTATCCTGTATTTTAGACAACTGATATTCAAATAATTTCACTTCAACCACCTGTAGAGATACAATTCAGAACTGTTATTTTTAATCAAACAATTTCCCAGCCTATAAATAAGGAATAATGCCTGACATGATAAGGTTATAAGGAAACACAGAATGTCCAGGGATGTAATGAGGCCCAATGATACAGGCAGAGGGCTTCCTCACTAATGGAGGTTCCATTAAATATCTGTCACTCTAGAGGACATTTTGTGCTTAGGAAACATTTATTAGTGTGCAGTTTTATAATTTTATAAATACTCTTTGTTTGCTTCTTTGTGTTTTAAGGAAAACTAGTCCTACTCCTTGTTTTGTGTATTATGTAGCATATGATTTTAGAAAATCCTGACAGCTGACTGGTTAAACTACAGAAAATTCAAACCAGTAATAATGCATAAAGCCTAATTAAAAAGAAGAACAGATAACGCAGTTTAAAAAAAGAATTCTTCCTAATAACAATTAAAGCGTTACAGACTCATACTCAGGACTATGTGATAAAACTTGTCCTATCTTCTTTGTTATTTTTCTGGCGCCATTAGCTAACTAGTATGTAAATGCTGCTTTATATCTGTATATGTAAATCTCGGGCTCTTATCAGCTTGAAAGGACTGTATGTCTCAGAAGGTAAATTATCTTTTCTGATTTATCTATTAACTTGTCAAATCGCTGTTCTCTTTTAAATGAGTCAACACTTAACTCCCTGATTTACCAGGTTACCAAAATGTAATGCTGCAAGCTCTGGGTAGATGCATCTTTCTTTAATTTTCCTTATCTATTTACCTGCAAATAACCTACCCTGATCGCTGTCTCAAGCTATGCTCCACTAAGTTGGAACACTTAGTGAAGGTTGTGGTTGAGAGATAAAATACTGGGTCGACATTCAGCAGTCCTTCCTGTAATGAGTAACAGACATGAAGGCCTCACTGAGCTATACCATCAGGCCACCAGGAATTAAAATGATGTACTACCTGGGCACAGGACCACCACCTACTGGGTCACAATAATATCTGCCTGAGTGGTAAGGTATCCTGCTTGCTGGGAATCCATTTACTGTCCTTTACCACCCCTTGTACTGTCAAAACCATGCATGCAGCAGTTCTTTGCAAATATGATGACAGTTCATGTGCCTGCTGTATTTCTCATTTGCATTTTTGCAAGTTTCAAACAGTATGATGTGAAATAGTACCTTTGCCCTATTTTGTAGGCTCTGGTGGCATCACTCTGATTCATTTATGAAGTGTTGTCTAAACTTAGCCTATCTCACTGAAGCTTAACTATTTCTTTATTCATAGGTTCATAGGTTCATAGGTAGGTACTAGGCTATTGGCCCTAGGGTCTATATAAGCCTAGCCAAAGGTACCCTGGCTTTCGCCACCCAAGAAAATTATCTTCCTGTGCCACTGTCGAGCAGAGCCACAGAAGTGATCCCCAGGGTGAATTTCCTATCTCCCATCCAATCATCAAGATTTTTCTTGAACAGTGCTAATGAGGAGCTTTGTTTGATATAGATAGGTAGTTTGTTCCAGAGTATGGGAAGTCTCTGGGACAGGAATCTATCCCTCCAGCATGTTCTGTTTATTGTGATGACGAGGTTTAGGTCCCTAGAGCGTGCAGCTCGTAGGGATTGGGATTTCTTTAAGTGGAGCATGTCTAAAAGCTCTGGGTTTGACATAGCTTTGTGTGTTAGGCAGAGATCGCCTCTGAGTAGGCGATATGTAATGGAGTAAAGCTGCAGTTTTTTGAGACGGTCTGCATAGGGCATCTCTTTGTGACCTGTAATCCTCTTTGTGAAGTATTTCTGTGGCCTTTCCAGTTGTTGTAGATGTCTTGTGAGGTACATACCAAAAGGGGCATTGTACTCTATAATGGGTCTAATGAGTGATGAATAGAGGGGAACAATGACCTCTTTTTTCCTGGATATGAAACCTTTTGTGATGAGGTGTGCCACATAGAAGGATTTCCTGACTACTGTGGCGATGTGATTATCAAAGGAGAGACTACTGTCCACCTGTGTCCCAAGGTCTCTTATCACACTTTCAGTGTTAAGTAGACTACCACCTATGTGGTAGTTCATGGGTACTGAGTTTTTACCAAAAGGAATGACAATGAGCATTCATTCATTCATTTCATTTGGCATTGAGCTTGAGGCCATGGCTTTGACACCAGGCATCTGTCTCAGCAAGGCCCTTTTGTAGGATGTCTACATCTTTTGGAGTTTTGATTATGGCTCCTAGTTTGCAGTCATCTGTGAACTTCGTTAGCCAAAGACCTTCTGTTTTGGCCTGTACTTCAGAGAAGTAGATACCAAACAGGAGAGGACCCAGGACTGAACCCTGTGGTACTCCACTTGTCACTGGTCTGAAGCTGGATTTGGAGTCTGCTACTTTCACAGTGTGGGTTCTGTCAGTGAGCCAGTTAGCAACCCATCTTGTGACATAGGGATGTATACCTAGTTTAGTGAGTTTATCTATAATTCCAGAGTGGGGGATGGTGTCAAAAGCCTTGGCGAGATCTAGATAGGCTGTGTGAACCACCTTACCCTCATTTACGGCTTTGGTGACTGCTTCAAAGAAGTCTATCAGGTTTAGGAGACATGATCTGCCTTTTACAAACCCAAACTGGGTGGGGTCCTGAGTTTGGAGATTACCAATGTCATTGTTTATAAGTTCCATGATGATACGCTCCATAGCCTTACAGACCAAGCTCGTTAGGCTAATTGGGCGGTAGTTTCCAGGGTCTGTGGTGGCTCTCACTTTGTGGAGTGGGATAACTGTCACTGTGCGCCATTCAGTGGGCACATAGCCTGAGGTGAGGCTATGATTGAACATGGTACTTAGGTGGGGTGCCAGCTCATTCTGTAGTTCATGTAGAACACAGCCTGGGATGTTGTCAGGTCCCATGGATGCTGTGTTCTTGGCTTTGGATAGTGTGTTTTTTACCTGTGCAGCCGTGATTACAGGAACTTTGCATTCTTCTGGTATAGAGATGGGCCCTTTAGGGGATGACAGAGGGGTAAAGTTAGCACTGAACCTATCTGCCAGGATGTTGACAATATCCATTGGTTCTGTATATTTAGTGCCATTGTGCTGTAACTCAGAGCAGATCTGAGTGTTGCCATTGAGATTCTTGACATAGCTATAGAATGCTTTGTGGTTGTCTTTAGAGTCAGTGGCGATTTTGTTTTCATAACTAGCTTTGGAGGATTTTATGAGGGATCTCAGCTTCTTACTGAAGCTGACCAGGGAGTTTCTCCAATCATGGGATTTTACTCTTTTTTGCAACAGTTTCTTTCTTCTGTTGTAGTTTGTTTATGGCAGGGGACCACCAGATTGGCTTCCTTTTTTGGAGGATAGCATCTTGGTTCTGTTAGAGATTGCACGATCCATGCACTCATGTAAGTGCTTATAAAGTGCATTTGTGTAGGATTCAGCAGTCATAACTCTATTGTCTATCAGCATGGGTGTCGTGAAGTTTGCCACTTCTGTCTTAAGAAGCGTGAAGTTGGCTTTGGAGAAATTTTTTACTGTGGTTTCCCTAATGTGGGGTGGGGGAGGGATGTGGATGTCTAGGATGATTAGCTTATGGTCGGATCTGACCAACAAGGAACTGACCTCTGGTGTGGAGCACCGGTTGCCCATGTTGGTAATAACCAGGTCTAGGATATTGCTGCCCCTGGTGGGGGTGTGGATAAGTTGATCCATGGCATTGGAATTTATGAATTCTAGAAAATGTTGAGCACAAGAGTTGGTACAAGAGTAATTTTCCCAGTTAATGGTAGGGTAGTTGAAATCGCCCATTATTAAGGTGTTAGGTTGTACCCTAATATTTCCAGTGTATTAAGAAATGAGGAGTGGGAATCCTGGAGCATGTTGGGGGATCTGTAACAAGCTACAATTTGGATTGCAGTCTTGCCCAGAGTTAGTTGCACTTGGATAATCTCGGATGCATTATGCTGAGCAACTAGCCTGGAGGTATGGATATCCTTAATGAATATGGACACGCCTCCACCTTTAGTGTTTCGGTCCAGGTTAGGTGGCCGAAAGGTATGGTATGAATTATAGCCTGGTAATGCAGGGGTATTCTCTGGAGCCTTGAACCAGGTCTCTGTCACTGCACAGATGTCGATGTTCTCCATTTTAAGGAGTGCCTCGAGAGAGTGCATTTTGAGGTTTAGACTTCTAGCATTGAGTAGCATTACCCTCAGGTTCTTCTTGCCTGTACCTGTTAGGGTGGTGAATTTGTCATTTGAACCTTGCCTAAAAAAGGCACTATAGGGGTGGCTATAGCCTTAGCCAGTATCCAGAATCCCAGGGGTGACATGTGCAGGCCATCTCTGGCAAAGCTTCGTGGCTTGTCGATCATGTCATCCCAGGCAGACAGATACTGGATCCCCTAAGAATGACACCAGAAGCTTAGCCAATTGTTGAAGTCAATCATTTTGTCCTTGTACTGTGGTATCATTCTGGGTGATGGCAGGATGCTACTCAGGGCTAGGGTCATACCTGCCTGGGCTACAAGATTGGACAGCTCCTCCATGTCCCTTTTCATGTAGTCCAAGGAGGTACGTCTCAGGTTATTCACACCAACATGGACAATGACAGAGTCATATTTGTACTTGTTGTGGAGTGACCTGAGTGCATGTGTTATGTGGTGGATCCTGGCATCTGACAGGCAGCTGACAGTAACTTTCTCCTTGTTTAGCCTGGTGAGTGGAACATCAGTGTGCCCGACTATAGAGTCACCTATGACTAGAGTGTTGGGTACGTTGTTATGCTCTATGGGCTATGGTTGAGTGGCACACTGAGTTTGTGGGCTATGTGTCATTTGGGTTGTGTTGGGGGGTGGAAGTTGCTTGTGTTTCTGCTTTGGAGGTCCCTGTTGCTTGGGCAGGTTTTTACTGAGAGCCTCCGTGAATGTAGGTGTGTGTTTTGTGTTTCTATGTGTGTGTTTTGGTGGTGTAGGTTTTGAGGGACTATGTGCTGAGTGTGGTGTGGTGCAAGTGTTTACCTTCTCCTCTTGACTGTCTAGTCCAGTCTTGGGTGAAGAGAGCTTTGCTTCCAGTTTGGCTATATAAGTGCATCTCTCACAGGTTGTAGTGTTGGGTGGTAGGAGGAGAGGGTTGTCTGTGTACATGAGGCAATTACTGCATTGCCCCAAGATGCCCAGATTCATCAGGTAGACAGGAGAAAGCACCAGGGGCTGACCCTTAGACATGCCTGGATAGGTGCTTATTTGTTAAGTACTAGAAATTGTTTTCCTCTAGACAGTGAGGAAAGTTGAGTGCTGTAGTAATTTGATTCTTATTTAGTGCTTACAATAAGTTCTGAACAAGTGCTGAAACAAAAAACTGTCTAGTTCTAAGAAACAAAATTAAGCTACAAGACTTCCTTTCAACACAGAAAGGCTTGGGCCCTAGAAGCCTACAAATAGTCCTGGACACAGCAAATCTATACCCAGGCTAAAGTACCCACAGGAAAGGCAGGAAACAAGCTTAGAAAAAGTTTTTTTTTTTTTTTTTTTTTTTAGTGGAAAGAGAGAAAGGAGTAGCAGAAACTAAGCTGATTGGCCTTCTCAAATGTTCTCCCTGTACTGGGTAGAATGAGGTAATGACACTAGACTGGGAGGAGGGTCCCAGATCAAATTTACACTAGGGACGGGCAACTGTAAAGCCACCAACTATAAAAACGCTATACCAACAAGGAGGGAGGGTGGGAAACAAACTGCAGAAATGTTTCTCACAGCTGAAAAGCAGCAGTGAGCCTTTAAATGAAAGTTTTAAACAGCTAAAGGAGCCTCTAGAAAAAAGAGTTTAACTGCAACAAGTTATCAGAAACAAACAACCCAACAGATGCTTAATAAAAGTGGGCAATTTCCAGTTAATACCTCACACACAGTGAAACTAGCTAGAAAAATACACAGTACACAAAGTGCTATAAATAACAAAGAAATAAACAACAAAATAAACAAAAAACAGGATACTTAATGTTATATATTATAGCTCCGAGTTTGCTGAGTGTCTTTCCTTCGATTAGCTCAGTGTAAAATGGCAGAACACTCACAACTGAGCTTCTTAGGTAACAGAAAGTTGAAACCTGAGACAGCTTTTAAGAAAGAAATCTCAAAAGAACCAATGAGGTGCTTAGTCTAAGCTGTAGTCCAGGTGACCTCAGTCAGCCATTGACCTCAAACAATTCTCTCTCACTGAAATGCCTGATGGCGTTGGCTAAACCAAGATGTCCCTGAATATGTGCTCAGACACACAGCCTCCACAAACACTAGGCCCAAATAGAAGCCTGAATATGGAAATGCTACAAATATCCCCACTACTTAGAAACAAACTGCAGAAATGTTTCTCAGCTGAAAAGCAGCAGCGAGCCTTTAAATGAAAGTTTTAAACAGCTAAAGGAGCCTCTAGAAAAAAGAGTTTAACTGCAATAAGTTATCAGAAACAAACAACCCAACAGATGTTTAATAAAAGTGGACAATTTCCAGTTAATACCTCACACACAGTGAAACTAGCTAGAAAAATACACAGTACACAAAGTGCTATAAATAACAAAGAAATAAAGAACAAAATAAACAAAAAACAGGATACTTAATGCTATATATTATAGCTCCGAGGTTGCTGAGTGTCCTTCCTTCGATTAGCTCAGTGTAAAATTCATGTCTATTTAGCACTAATGTGTTGTCTGCCTATACAGACTTCGCTCTATACAACACTAAAATACTGGACTGTGAGTTCAGTTGTTTGGGTCATCTTCTCTCAGTTAACTACTGTTGAAAAGAGAGCACATCTGGAACAATATATGTACAATACTAGGCAGGAAAGCACAGGACAATAAGATGTCCAGCCATAGGCCCCCTTAAATAGAGAGATTTAAAAGTCTGTGTTTCCCTTTTCAAGCAATTCATAGCCCTCAACTCCCAAATCATGCAGGGCAGTACATGATGACCTAGGTGTAAATTTATGTATATCCAGCTAATCATCAAAACTAGCCATAAAGACAGACAAAGTAGCACTTTGCTTGACCTGTAATGATAACATTCCATAGGCTGGAAACGCACTGAATTAGGAAATTAACCTCCCAGTAAATCTTGTTTATTTGCGTGAGTAAATTTAGGTCCCTAGTGGTGAGTGTGTGTGTGTGTGTGTGTGTGTGTGTGTGTGTGTGTGTGTGTGTGTGCGTGCGTGCGTGCGTGCGTGTGTGTGTAGAGCTCTTCATTTTGCAAAGTAATGGGAGGTCAAATAGGACTAGGCCTTTCATTGCTCGAAAAGTGAGGCACAGGTCACCTTGGAGCAACCATCAGGTTACTAAGTATGGTGAGAATTGTACTAATCTAGCAGGAAAGTTGAAGTGTTTAAAGCCTTTATTTTACTTTATTATTTTTGGAGCGGGTTAAAAACCACCGGGCCCCTTCCAGTTAAACAATATGTTTGCATTTGTACATATCAAAGGGGACATTGTATTCAGTTATGGGTCTGACAAGGAAAGAATACAGTGATAATTGGAGTTCTTTGGATCTTGAAGATATTCCCTTGGGAATTAACCAGGACAGACAGAATAAGTTCCTGACTATGAAGGAAACATGATGATCAAATGAGAGAAAGTTGTCCACATACGTAACCAGGTGTCTTAGGACCACAACTGTTTCAAGAGGAGTACCTTTTATAGCATGAGGCAGAGCAGCTTGTTTGCCAAACCTGACTGTGCCCCACATTTTTGCATTTAGCTTGGAGCCATTTTCAGTACACCAGGTATGTGCATATTCCCCCTCTTACTGGAACATTTCAGTATCAGTGGATGAGCAGATAACATTGGCCCACTTGATCACCCTTACTCCAGGGATATTGACATGGATGTCTGCAAATTTAATACTAAATATGAGAGATCCCGGCATTGATGCTTGTGGTATACCAGTAGTTACTATTCAACATTTAGAGACTGCACCAGCAACTTTCACTTCTTAGGATTTGCTACAAAGCCAGTTAATAATTCAGTGGACAACGTAGGGTTTACATTAAGTTAATTTATGCATTTCATTTCAAAAATAGCAAGGATTTAGACTAAAGAAACTTGATTTGTAATATAATTGAATAATTTAGAAAATTTAAATATGATGTTAACTTTAGATGTGTCTCTTGTAACAGAGCTAACGACAATACAATGACAGAACCTGATGACTAATGGGTAACACAACAAGTAAACTATATTAAAACTAATAAACCGTTGCATACAGCGCAAGCAATGTTATCCATGGACCCTTACAAAATGCTCAGATTACTGATGTTTCCAATTGCAGAATTACTGAATAAATCCATTAAAGAACAGGTTGTGATGAAAAATGGGAGAAAGGAGAGAGTATACCAATACTTGTGACTGGAGACAAAAGACTGGTCAAAATCTATGGGTTAATGAAGGTTATGTGTGTAGTATATAAACTGCATAAAGCAGTATTCTTAAATGCATGAAAAATACAAAGCAGTATAGTTTCCTAGGGGCATTTCTTCTTTATTTCAACCACTGGAATGTTTACAGTAATTATACTATATATGATGCCTGGCTTAACCTCCATTACACACAAACAATGCATAGCACATTAAATTATATTAAAATTATATCAAAAAATCTTTAAAGTTTTATGCTTTGTATTTCTTTAAAAACTGTCATTGTGTGTTTGTGTGTGTGTGTGTGTGTGTGTATATATATATATATATATATATATATATATATATATATATATATATATATATGTATATACTGGAGTGCAATGTCATCTCCTAGTAGATAAATGCTTGTTTGGTAGGTGTAGTTTTTTTTTTTTTCTTAATTTGAGGTATACTTAATAATTGCATTACCCAGCGATCGTACAGTCAATGCAGCCTCAGTAGCATACCATACCTCTCAGCTGTATAGATTTCCGCAGAATGTCCAGATTTTTGCCTCATATTTTTGTTCCATTTTTCCTAAAATTGTAGTTTTCTGGCAAATAATCAAAGATTTAAGTTAGAAAATAATGACAGTCATTTGAGTTCCAGACATCATACCCTTCAGAAAATTAATGCTAATGCAAAACCTATTATTATATCAACCTTCTAAGGTTGTAATACTAATATTTAAAAAATATCCCTATTTTGGGGCCTTTGTCCCACTTTTGTGTATGGTTTTCTCCAGATTTCTTGCTCAAAGAGGTTGAGAGGTATGCATACCCTTGTTGGCGAAGTTTTTGCTGTTGTCTCTGGAAAGAAAGCTAAACATTTTTATACAGATATAGACATAGCTTTCAATTCAAAAGCCCTGTCACTATAGTCAGTATCCTACAGACTACAAAGAGGTGACCTGTATCTGACATACAAGGCATAGTGCTTCCCATTACTGATGGATTTACTACACATCAGCAAACCAGATGTCATCAGTAATATTCAGTCTAGGAATCTAAACCTCTTCTGCAACATCAACAGAATAGTTTGAAAGGTCAGCTTTGTCTCAAAGAGGATACCACTATTCTGGAACAGACTCCTCATCCACATAAAACAAAGCTCATCTCTGCCCATATTCAACTGCAGCTAGGTTCTGTGGATGGGAAATAGAAGATTTTCCCAGGACTGCCCCCGTACTACTGATGGACACTGGCAACTCCTTAATGCTTTATCCCATGTATGGTTCCCCTTAAAATAATCCAAGTTATTCCCATTAGGGATAATATAATTAACAACCATGGAATGGGTAAAGCCAGTCTCTAACCAAAACTGGCTAGGCTTACAATGGCCCACAAAGGCAGATAGCCTGGTACTTAGATATGAACCTATGAAACTATAAAGCATATTTCTGTTTATATACATTTATTTAAAGAGTTTAAAGTTCATTGTGCTCCAGTACATCATTGTTTGCTGTGTACCTCCATTTCATTCGAAGTATCAGTGCTGTAAGCCTGAAGGTGACAGGGTAGAACAGGTAAGTGCAAGCATTTTTTTCTGTAAACTTCCAGGGTCCAATCAAAATAGTCACACATGCGGGACTTGCACTCTCATAGGTCATCTTGCACACTCTGCACCACCTTCACTAAATCTATCATTGCTGTGGTAGCACTAGCTTGTGCCTCCATGATGACTCTGCACTTACACTGGGTTGTGATCATTGATACACCAACCTCAGGGCTGGGCAGTACCCATGTCTCTAGTGAGCACCAGTATCTACTTCCCTATATGTACTTCCCTTCCCATGGAGGATAGGGCAGATCCTATTGTGTCTCCACTAGGGAGTGCCACATGCCCCATACTGATAGTGTACCCATTACCCTGTCATCCCTGTGTAGTGTGTGTACCCTGGAACTATGAAGGCATCTATGGTCTGTTTACAGGATGCAGTGGTCACATTCCCTGCGGCCAACACACACTCTGCACTCCCTAACTGTACCAGCCTTTCCCTGCCTTCATTATCAGAGGATGCAGATCATCCATCATCAGGTGAGGACAGCTCCACAGTGCTGGTGTCAGATTAAGAATCACCTGTGAATATAACAAAGCACAAAATATCCAGTGTACGTATGACCCAATAGCAGAAGTATACATAAAAGTGAGGAGTATTAATAGTACCATTTTAAATAAAAAAATTAAGCTGCATGCCTTGTGCAGATGACAGTGCAATGGAAATCCCTGATATTCCTTTATACCATGATCAGACAGTTTTAATAAGTTGTAGAGTCATAAAAGGTCAAGAGGATTTACAGGTACTCTTACACAGAAAGCTGTCTACATACTGGGGGGCATCTCTGCTACATACTCTTGTTGGCCACTCAGCCTCTGCCCCAGTACCCAGCACCACACTGTGGACCATAAGTAGGTGTTACTGCCTCTTATAGAGCACAGAAATTCTTCCGTTTCCATGTGTTGTGGCTGAACCAACAGCCCATCAATCTACCTTCATTTGCCCGGTGGAAAGCATTTTGTCAAGTGTTATGTATAATGTCTGTGGCCCTGCAGCAAACCCATTTCAAAAGCACAGTCCTGACAACTGACCATATTAATGTCCACCACTATATCTTTTCAGGCACATTTCTGGTAGGCCCAATCAGCAGCATCCAGGCCAGAGAGCAGGTCTGCCATGGAGAGAGAGCACCTGGGGTATTCCCTCATTGTTTGTGAGTGGGCTGAAAACTCCTTACACCACAAGTCTCCTCCTTACCCATACAGTATGCAGTCAGTCAGGCTAACAGTCATATATCTCCATCTACATTGTTAAGTAACACCAGGCACATAACTTTATTGAACAAATGTCCCCCACAATGCAACATCTATAACAATGCAATTCATCATAATGACATGACTGCTTTCTCTCAGAGTTGAGAAGATTTTTGCACATGAGATAAATGTGCAAGATATACAACAGGCAAATATTTTACTGAAACTGATAGTACAAGGCTGTCCAGAATGCAGTGAATTGTGCTCTAAGTATGCGCTACTGGGTGTGCCCCCCATTGTCTTTAACAGTCCTTCGGCTCAGCAATCGCTTTATCCTTACAGCATCTCTCAATGTACACCTTTCAATAACCCTTAAATGGATTGGCTGAGCTACCTCATTATGTTATCTCATTATTAACAGTAGTTAACAACATTCATTCTTTACAAAGTTAACATTTTAAAAGCATCACATACCTTGTACAAGCTGAGATTTAGTTTACCTTAACAATTAGTATGAGATTCATCTGTTGCAGGTACCCAAGTTGTTGCTTTATGAATTTTTTCACAGGGCAGTGGTAGTCAATGCCTTACCTCATGCTTATATAGTGCAAATTCATCTGCCTGGACAAAAAGATTATGCTTATTGGGCTCAACTCACTATTGTTTCTGGATAGCTCAATTAGCACATCAAGATAACTTTCTAAACACTGTGTTCAGTTCTACTCAGTACTATGCATACACTTGACTATACCTGAGGTGAACACTGCACATACGAGGTCCATGTCATGCCTCTGTGGAGAAATTTATAAGTCCACATGTAACCCCATATAAATGGAGTTTCTGTAATGCCGTCTTTCTAAACAGCACAAAAACTGATACAGAACTGCCATGTTTCATACCTTAAAGTGCCATTATGCATCATTATAATACAGTACATATAAGTAACTTGTAGTTTATTGGCCATTTTGGGTAATTTCCTGTCTTTTCCAGCCCCCTGCTATAAAGCACGCTTTGGCGGGCTTTTCTGGCTATAGAGAACTCAGCACAGCTCCTCGTGGTATCCAGCAGAGTTCCTAGAGCAGCAGAGACCAGAAAAGACAAACTTTCCAGATTCTAAGTATTTTATTTCTGCATTTTCGACTCTTTAAGCCTTTCGACGACTATTTCTGCCTGTTTTATTCAGTTATTACCTGTTTTTACTGTTTTTAATAGCTTGAATTGTTTGTTGCACTTCCTTGTTTAAGTTTTGCTTAAAAGTTAAACAACAGGCTAATACACTCAAGTGTACTAGCTTTTGATAGCAATTAGTCGAAAAACACAGCATTTATTGTATTTTCTGCCTATCTGAAAAAACTTGAAAAAAAAAAAAATACTCTTGTTTTCCATACTTTCCTAATAGTTTGTTCCAGAGATCAGATTTTGCTGATCCCTGGGCTTTGTCTTGGTTCCTGTGTTTCTCCATTTTCCTTGTTTGGTTGGGGGAAGTTTCTTTACTCACCAGTGAGAGTGGGGAGTACTGAGCTGCCTGTTTGTCCTCAGAGGAGTGGTTTAAGGCAGTAACTTGTAGTTTATTGGCCATTTTGGGTCATTTCCTGTCTTTTCCAGCCCCCTGCTATAAAGCACGCTTTAGCGCGATTTAGCGCGGAGTTGCCACAGGAGCACACAAGAGCAGCGGTGGTTAATCAAGGTTAAACTATTCGGGCTACCTAAAGTCCACTCTTCAAATTTTCCCTTAAAACAGCCTTCCTTGAACTGTACTGCTGATCAAACCAGCGTATTCTATATCTAAAAAGTTCAGCTCTACTTGATTCTTAAGTAGACTATTCTTTATCTGTAAAGCCTAGCACTTGCTCCTAAAGTATTTTTTTACTTTGATATAGCACTTTTATTATACATAGTACCCCACCAGCCAAAAACCCCTTTTCGATCACCCACATCCCCCAGAGTCTTTTTAAAGTCTTTGTCTATTCCTTCTAGCATGTCAAGGGATCAGTTGCTAGTGTCCTCTCCTGCTCAGCTGGTGAATCTGGGAATATTGAGGCAATGTTACAATTGTCTCATGTACACAGACAACCCTCTCCTTCTTCCACAAAACCCAAATACATGCGAGAGATGCAACTATATAGCCAAACTGGAGGCTGAGCTCTCTCAACATAGGACTGGCAAGACCAGACAGGAGGAGAAGGTAACCACACACACCACAAACCCAGTCTCACATAGTACTATCACAACTTCAAATCATACACATAAATACACAAAGACATACTCGGAGGCTCTGATCAAAAATCTACCAAAACAGCAGAGGCCACCAAAGCAGACACCCAAACAACTGCCACCTCAGGACACAACACATGCAACACATAGACCACATAGTCAGTGTGCCAAACAGTCACAGCCCTTAAGGCCAAACACAATGCCAGACACACTCGTCATTGGTGACTCCATAGTCAGACACACTGACGTCCCACTCACCAGATTGAGTAAGGAAAAGGTCACAGTAAGCTGCCTGTCGGGCGCTAGAATCCGCCACATAACGCAAGCACTCAGGTCTCTCAACAGAAGGTACAAGTACGACTCTGTCATTGTCCACGCTGGTGTGAACGACCTGAGATGTACCTCCTTGGACTACATGAAAAGAGACACTGAGGAGCTCTCTGATTATGTAGCCCAGGCAGGTATGACCCTGACCTTGAGCAGTATCCTACCTTCACCAAGAATGATGCCACAATACAGAGACAAGATGATCAGCTTTAATAATTGGCTCAAACTCTGGTGTCATTCAAAGGGGATCCAATGTCTGTCTGCCTGGGATGACATGCTGGACAAGCCACGCTGCTTCGCAAGGGACGGCTTGCACCTGTCACCCCTGGGCTTCCGTATATTGGCAAAGGCTCTTGCCACCCCCATAGTGCCTTTTTTAGGCAAGGCTCAAATTCTAAACCAATCACCCTAGAACACAAAAAAGGAAAAAAAACTAAGGGTAATGCTGCTCAATGCCAGAAGTCTCAACCTCAAGATGCACGCACTCGAGGCCCTTCTCAGTATGGAGAACATCGATGTCTGTGCTGTGACTGAAACCTGGTTCAAGGCTCCCGAGAGCACCCTGGCACTATCAGGTTTTACCTCATATCATGCGTTCCGGCCCCAAAATCCGGACAATGCCAAGAAAGGAGGGGGAGTGTCTATATTCATCAAGGACACCCACACCTCAAGGTTGGTGGCAATGCACGATGCATCGGAGACCATCCAGGTGCAACTAACCATAGGCAAGACTGCTCTGCAATTTGTAGCATGTTACAGGCCACCCACTCAATCTCAGGAACCTCACATAGCTTTCCTGAAAACACTGGAGGGGATAAATGTATCTCCAAACACCATCATACTAGGTGACTTCAACTACCCGAATATAGACTGGGATCACTACTCAAGCCCCAACACTCTAGCCCAAAGGTTCCTAGAGTTCATAAACTCAAATGCCATGGAACAACTAGTCACCATCCCCACAAGAGGAGAAAACATACTAGATCTCATCATCACGAACATGGGGTCACAATGTTCAACACCGGAAGTATACCCCTCACTGGTGAGATCAGACCATAAACTAATATCACTGGAAGTCCACATCCCGCCCCCACCTGAGATAAAAAAGACCACAGTGAAGAACTTCTCAAAAGCCGACTTCACACTTCTAAAGACTGGTGTGGTCTCTTTTAAGGCCCCCGAGCCTGCATAAACCATTACTCAAGCCGCTGAATCACTTACAAATGCCTTCTACCAGCACCTACATGACTGCATTGATCAGGCAATCCCAAACAAAACAAAGACTCTTTGTACCAAAGGCAAGCGTCCAGTCTGGTGGACCCCAGCCATAAACAAGCTCTACAACAAAAGGAGGAAGCTACTACAAGATAGAGCAAAATCCTTAAAAGGGAAAACACCTTTGATCATTATAAGTAAAAAACTAAGATCTCTCATAAAATCATCCAAGGCAAATTTTGAGAGAAAAGTCACTAAGAACTCAAAAGACAATCATAAGGCCTTCTTTAGCTATGTTAGAAACCTGGGAGGAAACTCCCAGATATGCTCAGAATTAGTTCAAAATTATGTAAAAATGACTGAACCTACAGACATTGCCAACATACTGGCTGACAGGTTCAGTGCAAACTTCTCCCCCCCCCAAAAGGTGAGATATCTATACCAGAGGATTGTAGCCCCCCAAACATCTCCAACGCTCAGGTGAGAACTGCTCTCTCCAAGGCAAAAAACACAGCATCCATGGGACCAGATGGTGTCCCTGGTTGTGTGCTCCACGAACTCAATGAGGAATTAAACCCACAGTTAGGGCAGCTGTTTAATCTTAGCCTCACCTCAAGATACGTGCCTAAGGAGTGGCGTACGGCAACTGTGGTCCCACTTCACAAAGGCGGTGCCTCCACCGACCCTGGAAATTACTGACCCATCAGCTTGACAAGCCTGATCTGCAAAGCTATGGAGAGGATCATAATGGAACTCATAAATAAAGACATAGGGGACTTGCAGACTTTGGATCCGACCCAGTTTGGCTTTGTCAAAGGCAGATCATGCCTTTTAAACTTGGTTGACTTTTTCGAAACAGTCACCAAGGCCATTGATGAGGAAAAGGCAGTCCACACAGCCTACCTCGACCTGGCAAAGGCTTTCGACACAATACCCCACTCAGGTATCATTGAAAAACTCATCAGCTTAAATGTAAACCCATACGTCACAAGATGGGTTGCAAACTGGCTAAGTGACAGAACCCACAGGGTCAGAGTTGCTGGCGCCATGTCAGACTCAAAGCCTGTCACAAGTGGTGTCCCACAGGGCTCAGTCCTGGGCCCACTCCTGTTCGGCATCTACTTTTCAGAAGTGCAAGCAAACACAGGAGGATTATGGCTGACAAAATTTGCAGATGACTGCAAACTGGGCGTCATAGTTGAGAACACATCTGACACAGATATCCTTCAGAAGGGTCTTATAGAAACGGATAACTGGTGTCAGAGCCATGGCCTAAAGTTAAACGCCAAAAAATGCATAGTCATACTCTTCGGGAAAAACAAGGTTACCCCTAGCTACCATATAGGCGGCAACCCACTAAGCACAGAAGAGGTTATCAGGGATCTGGGGACCCAGGTTGACAGTAACCTTTCGTTTGACACTCACGTTGCCAAAGTAGTTAGGAAGACCATCTACATTGCCCACCTGAGCATGAAGGGATTCACATCTAGATCAAGGGAAGTCATCATCCCCCTGTACTCATCACTCATCAGACCAATGATTGAGTACAATGCCCCATTCGGAATGTATATGACACGACACCTGCAGCAACTGGAAAGGCCCCAAAAGTTCCTCACCAAAAGGATAAAGAGTCTCAAAAATATGTCCTATGCTGCCCGACTGAAGGAACTCCAGCTCTATTCAGTCACTTACCGTCTGCTCAGAGGTGACCTGTGCCTGACATACAAGGCATGTCCAACCCAGAATTGATGAACATGCTTCACCTCAAAAAATCTAGATCCCTCAGAACTACAAGGGTGGGAGACTTAAACCTTGACACGTTTATTAATAGGACATGCTGGAGGGACAGATTCATCACCCAGAGACTCCCTATGCTGTGGAACAAAATCCCGGAACATGTGAGGCAGAGCACCTCGCTGGCTTTGTACAAGAGAAATCTTGACCAATGGATGGGAGATCGCAAATATACCCCAGGGATTATCTCAGTGTCACTGCTTGACAGAGGCACAGCAAAATAATGGGCATAGTATCCTCCAAACTAAAGGGGTGGCGAAAGCCACAAAACTCTGGGCTAGGCTTATAAATGCCCTTGGGCAGATAGCCTAGTATGAACCTATGAACCTATGAACCTATATGTTAGCCTGGCCTGCCATCTGCCATGCAAATGAGAAGCCTTTCATTGAACAACCAATGGCACAAGTAAGAATAGGCGTGGGCTTGAAGTAGCTGCTATTTTCCTCCGAGTCTTAAAGGTGAAGCATCATAACTGGAGAAGGAGAAGGAGATGGTAGTGCTCCTTTTAAACCACAAAGTGGTGAGTGGAGGATAGCAAAATGTTTCTCCACTGGCTCCATAAAGATTATAGCCAGAAGCTCTTGCAGGAGGGCTATGGAGAACCTCAGTATAAGACTGAGGCCTAGAATACTTTGGCCCAGGCTGTCACCTGTGCCACTCGCATCCTACATACTAGGCAAGAATGCAGTCACCAATATAGTAACATGAGATGTTGCCTTCCCAACTTCCTAGGACAATGTAAGGATGAGGTTAGAGAGCAAAGCACAGCCTACATATTGTCAATTGAACTTATATTAGCTAAACATGCAACCTCCCAGTGTGTTTCTTCCACAGATCTTACAGCACTGATATTTTGTTGTCCATAACCCCGGAAGCTATTGCAAAGAATGCCTATCTGTGAAGAAGGAAGATAGGATGCCTAACAGAATGCTGGGGTGAGTATACATGCTTGATACTGTAAAGGTTTTAATGTTAGCAGTCTATTCAGATTGCATAGATGGAGTTTCATAAATTATAGGTTTTATACATTTCTGCCACTTCTGTGCTAACTTACAGAGTTGAGACTTAGTAGTTTGATTGCTGGATGGTATTACTGTCTGGGTGCATGCATGCTTTCTTCTAATTAGTGAAGTTGTTCAAGATATTACAGCTTTGTTTTTCACCTTGTGGTGATGCCTGTGGGTTCAAATCCATTCCGCGTGCATTGTGATATAATTTATAGCTTGAGGTGTGTGTTGCTTTATAGTACCCACAAAATTAGAAGGGAGAAATATATAAAAGCTAAATGTTTTCATTGTGGAGATTTGTCTCACAGAGCAGTTTTGTCAATATACTTTGTTCTTTCAATAGCTTTTTCATGACTGCTGTAGCTTAATGTGTTATGACTTGGCCTTTTAGTTGTATGTGATAGTGTCCAGGTTCAATTCCCATACTTGTTGTGTGCCATCCTCGGCCATTTTGAGAAGTGTGTTTTCCTTTTGTAATATGTACCTTTCTCTTAGAGATCCCAGTACTGTGTTTTGTATTGTAGACTTCAATTTCATTGATTGGTTTAATACAGTAAGACTTTGTCTTTCTGACTAAATGTGATGATTGCTGTAGGTCTGAGTATCCCTCTCCATTTTGTTGGTAACAGCCTTGGTAATATGAGAAGTGTATTTGTAGCTCCTTCAGTAATAGTAACCATGAGGAAAATGCATGTCTAAGCAGCATTTTTTATTTGTACAAGTACGTTTGTCTCAGACATCCCATTACCATGTGTTGGATGAGAGACTTTCCTTTGGTTGTCCAAATAAATCAGTATATTAAGACTTTGTCTTTCAGAATGCTGGAAAAAAAACTGTCTGTGGGTTCAAGTCTCTCTCTCAGCTGTATATGTTTAGCATGTTAAGGTTTTGTATTTCTAATACATATGATTATATTGTTGTAGGTTTGAATCTCTCCCCTCTGTTGTGTATGCAAACAACTTTGTTAAGTTAGAAGTGCATTTGCTGTTCTTTCAAGTACAGCACCTGTAGCATTATTGTAGTAAAATGCATATCAGCCTTATTTTTCAATGTAAGTGTACTTCACTCTTGCCTAGAGTCTTTGTTACTATCCCCTCTATTACATACATTTATTTGACTTATTATTTTGTTCTTATCCATTCGTTTTACTATTATGTGCAGCAGCAGAAGCAGGACCTGCATCCATCCCTCTGGCAATGCCTGTTGGGCCCCATAGGAGGCAACAGCAGCATCACCAGCAAACCTACAACATCTAGGTCCCATACTGCCACAGTCACCTCCACACCTCCTGCCCCACCTGCACCATCCAGAACAGGTAGCCATGCACTGGATGTTGTGAGATTGTACCTAGTAGTTGCAGTGCCAGTGGAGGTGACAGCTTTGTCACCAATCAGCAGCTGGAAGACATAGTGGAGAAGATCACTGACAGGAGATTAAATGCCCACATTGGCCACATAGAAACCCCCTCTTATGACTCATTGAGTTATGTCCCTTCCACGCACTAGTTCCACCATCTGACCCAGGGCTTTCTGGTGAAGAACCCAGAGTCGTGGGTAAGCTCCCACTGGGTTGCAGCTGGAAGATTCAGCAGCTGCATAACCCCATCCTATCCTCCAATAATGGTGCTTTCTCCTATGGTGTCTATGCCCACTCTTGTTTGTTGTACATTCCTCACCCTCATCCGTGTCTTCACTCTGCTTGACTGATGTTAGGGGTTGGCATAATGGTTAAGGTGTTTACCTCTTGATTCACACCTTTGGTTACTGTCCATACCTCTCGACCATCCATAATTTTGCAGAATGTCCAGATTTTTACCTCAAAATTTTGGTCTGTTCCTCATAAAAAGTGTGGTTTTCTGGCAAATCACTGGGATAATGTGAGGAATTAGATCACTAAATAATGTACATTTGAGGTTCAGTCTTCATATCCTTTAGAAAATGCATTTTAACACAAACTGTTATTCTAGCTACTTTCTAAGTTAGTAACAGCAAAATTTAAAATTCATCCCTATTTTTGGGCCTCCCCCCCCCCCACCCCATTATGTCACGCTTTCTCCAGATTTTTTGGGCTAAGACTTTTAGAGTTATGTTACTGTCTAGTTATTGGCTAGGCATGTAATCGTCTGCAGAGTGATGGCTTATCATTTACCTATAATTCTTTCCCCATTTTCTTCACCCCTTCATTGTGTTAGCATTCCCTCTGTCAGTGTTGACTGCGCTCTGTGTTTGTTGGTGTGCCCCTGTTACCTACCATATCACTCTTACCTTCCCCAATTTACCTTCTCTACATATATGAAAAATGGGCATGTGATCCTCCCCCAAAAAAAGTTATCACACCTTCTCCACCTCTGCCCTACTTGCTCCTTAGGTTCCCCCTTATGTTCTACCCTCTGCTTGCTTACCTTTTTCATCTCTTTCCACCCTCTAATCTGGTAAACAATAGATGAACACATCTGAATCATGACCCTTTAAGGCTTCCAAATCTCTTTCTAGCTAGTACTGTGCATATGGGATCACCACTGAGGTGAGTGAAAACCTAATGAGCAATGCTACTGTTTATCTTATCCTGTGAGTACTCTGTGCTATTCCTGCAGACGCTGCTGTACATGTAAGCATATATTTAATACATCATCTCCTCGCACTTATTCCCATCATTGTTCAGCCTTAATCATGGATCATCACACACAAACAGCTGTAAACAGAAGAGGCAGCAACCAAGCTCACACCCTTTCTGAATCCCAGGAATACTTTTCCTGCTTAGTGGCAGACAAAATGGTAGTCATCATTTTTTGTTGAAGTAGCCACAGTTATTTGTATTTTACTGCGGCTGCCAGTGTGGTTTCTGTAGGTAATACTGGATTTGCATAGGGCATTCTGATTATGTTATCTAATCAGTGTTCAGCTTTTTGAATATTAATTAGGCCCTATTATATTATGTTAAACATTAAATATCTATTGCTTCTGAAACATAGTGTCAAACAACAAAGTGCAATTGTTTCTAAAACATCATGCATATAAAATCAAAATAAAATGTTATCAATATGAAAAGATTTAAATAATTAGTTATTTTCCATAATTATGCACTGGAAAGAGTGATGTAGTTGTATCCTTTGCTGGAGGAGTGTATCATAAAAGTGCGTATTTTACTGACAGCATTGTGAAGCCAGGTAGCACTTATATTAGTTTGTGTCAGAAGGGGAAAAGTATAATCTCAGATAAGTATTTGGTCCCACTTACTCAGTGTAAGTTAAACTTCACTTGTGTAGAACAATGCAGCCCTGTAACAAGTGTTTAGACTGATGCAGATTGTATGTTATTCTGAGTTACTCTAATGGGGAGGATAGAGTGTGGTGCAAAGTGATACCCAGACATTTAAAATGTCTAGACAGTTTGAAGATTGGCACCAGGTGGAACCTTGTCCTCCCTGTTAAGAGGGGCAGCCATGTTCCTTCTAGCAGTGGTTTTAAACAGTGCAGGTTTACTTTCTAAAACATTAGGAGTGAGCTGTTTATTCCAGAGATATTAGGCAAGAATGGAGATACCAACTTTGAGTTTGGAATTGATTGAGGGGAAGAAGAGGGTCAGATGAGGGGAGGATAGTATGTAATGCATAGCAGATGGTGTCCTCTCTATGGCATTTGTAACACCTGAGTTCAAGAAGAAACAGTAAAGTACTGGGCCTAAAAGAGATCCTTAGGGAACTCCACTAAGAATACTAAATTGCTGGGAGAATTTCCAGTCTCTACAACATATCCAGTACTTCTTTACAATTAGCTGGAAAAAACACATGATTAACAGAAAATCTAGTCCATTAAATCTGAGTTTAGAGAGAAAATGGGGCTGTAACAAGAAATCTCATGCTTATCCCAAAGTGACAAAAACTATGAGAGTGAGTGCAGTGCATTCAATGATATTATAGTTGTGGTTAGTAAGTAGAATTTGACCCTTCCGAAAACTATATTGGGCTAGCTGTAATACAGTATTGTTATTAAGTCTGTTATCTCTGAGGAAACAACATTTTGCAAAGTTTTACTGGGTGCTGGTAATCAGGAGATGACACAATAGTTAGCCATACTGACAGCCGATGTTGATGCTGGTATCAGAATAACAGCTGAACATTTCCTCACCTAGGGAAAGATGCCTTGGGTAAGCCATAGATTTAGTATATATAACAGAGCAATTAACAGCAAAGTGTGACATGCATTTAAGACCTCAAGACAAGAGTCCATCAATATCAGCTTGACTGAGTGAAGAGACATACCGGATTAGTCTGGTGGTAATTTGTAGGGTAATGCAGCAGAAGAGTCAGGATGATTGACGGAGTAAGTATATGTAAACAAACATGGGAATATGGACACAGAGAGAAAAGAACATGGAGTACACCTCTGCAGCAATACTGGGATAGTCATACTTGGCTCTGTTCATATTCAGTCTTATGGTGTAGAGTTATTAACCCTTATGGCAAGCCAATTAAGTTCCCAATAGAAGTTTCTAGGGTTTCAAACTGTGCTTGTCTGCATTT
Source organism: Protopterus annectens (assembly GCF_019279795.1). NCBI lineage: Eukaryota > Metazoa > Chordata > Ceratodontiformes > Protopteridae > Protopterus > Protopterus annectens. The sequence continues at coordinate 1,147,702,973 of NC_056725.1, read as the reverse complement.
GAAAGTTATGTGCAAAGGATGCTAAAAGAGGTGAAAGTGAGTTCAGCTAGAGTTTTATAACTGCAGCGATATCAGGTCTGCTGAGATTAACCTTGCTTCAGAAAGTGGGAGCTTGCCCATGAGGTTCTAGATGCTGTTGGTGAAATTTTTGGTATCTTTCTTTTTTAATGGGGTCATACTGAGGACCAGTTTCCACTACTATGTGCGGAATAGGGAGGTAATGAAATAGATAAGGGGTTGTTTTGAGAAGATAATGGAGTGTGTGTGTGTGTGTGTGTGTGTGTGTGTGTGTGTGTGTGTGTGTGTGTGTGTGTGTGTGTGTGTGTATTAATATATAGATATAGATATAGATTAGATATACATATACATATAGATAAGGAAAGTGGTATGTGAGAAAGGAGGGTTACAAACGATTAGATGATATTTAATGGAAATAGATAGGGAGAGTACTGGAGCTACAGAGTGACAGATGAGTGGCAAAGAAGGGCAAAAAACATGCCAGTAATAAGAGTTAACAGAGGGAGTGGAGTTTCAAGAGAAATGGAAGGATAAAGGAAGAGCAGTTAGGTGAAAAATGAAAATACGTTCAGGAGGCAATCACTGGAACAAACTCCAAATTTTAATGGTGCTAATGGTACCTCGGCAAACAGCCTTCAAGGAATAAAAATCCTATTCCCATGGCCAGTCAGGATCTTGAGAGCAGGTCTAAGGTTAAATAGTAGAAGGATCACAAGTGCCATTGAGATGTAGGTCCCCCTCTATGGTAGGGTAAGAGAAATGCTACTCATACTCAGGTTTTACACACATTGTAGTGCTCTTTGTTAACTGGTGCTTCTCAAGATTTATGATGGAGAAAATTTTCTAGAAAAGAAGCAACTGGATGGGATGAAATGATGGGATGCAGAAGAAAATAAAGAAAAATTATCAAATAGGTGGGGCAAACATGTAGAAGGACATTAAGAGAGTAAACTAATGACACTGGTTCTACCAGAAAAAGACTGAATACAAATAAGGGAGCCATAGTGGCTTAGTTCCAAAAATATGGGGAGCTTTGTTAGGGTGGAGTGGTAACAGATAGTCTATGAAATATGTGTTTAGAGAGGCTTTGTGCATTTCTCATCTTGTAATACCTTTACATCCTAATCACTGATATACAGAAGGTAATACCAACCTCATTTTCAGTAAGATCTGTTTAGCATCATAGCATTCAATATTATATATTTCACAAAGCGTTTCAAAGTTATCTTGTTGTCATTCAAAGTTAAAAATGCTATATTTAAAGATTTCTGTGCAGAGCTTCAGCACTATGTTTTGTACTCATATTCTTACCCCACAAATATATTATTGTAGAAAGGTTGTTGTGTCTTTCGGCTTTTCCCGGTTAGGGGTCGCCACAGCGGAACTCCGGTCCGCTAATGATTGGCAGTAGATTTTTACGTGCAGAGTTGCCAGCCCTGATGCACAACCTTCAATGAAGGTACGCCCTTTCACGCATGTCTCCACACAGAAGACACTTTAGTTGAGAATCGAACAGGACAACGTCTTACTGTGAGGCGACAACGCTACCACAGCACCACCATATTGTAGAAAGGTAATGAGAGTATAATGTGAACATGAGAAAAAACACTAATAAACATGCAAAGATTTAGGTCACTGAGAGGCATTTAAGTGAAACAAAAGTATAAACAAATGAACAGGGAAGCTGGCCAGGGAAGTCCATCTAACCTAGTATTAATAATACTGCATCAAAGCAATATCTTACAAAAAATCCTGAAACTATTTAATATGTTTAGAGGGATTTTTTTGAGTACTTGCATTAAGCAGAAGATTAGAAAATGCAAACTGATGTAAATGGCTGTACTTCTAACCATTGCAAAAATAATCAGAGACATATCAAGATAAAATTCAACCGTTGATTCCAGTAAAAAAAATAAATCCATGAAATGCAAGAGCCTTTCTCCAGAGAGTTAAAAATGTGAATTCTAGACCCAAGAGGGCCCGAGGAATTAGAAAAACTGCTTTAAACAGGAAATAAAGGCTTGCAAACCTCATATGTGCAGTAGCACTGAATCAGGTACCATTTGAGTTAAACGATGCAAAGTGATGGAGATATCAGGTACAATCCCAAGAATAAAAGAGCAATTAGATATTTTGGCGTTGTAGTTAGAGAAGCAATAGCCAGCAGAAATGAAGTCCTGATTGCAGCATGGGGATCAAATAGCAAGGTGGGTGGGCTCAGAGTGTAGCTATGTGGTAAGCAAGGTTAATGTACAGGTAACTATAACTCTATAGACTGTTAATGTATCCATGGAAATTGTTTATCATTTATTAAATATTATGACCAAGGCAAATGAAACACAATGCGAAGCAGAAGATGACCGGACTTAGAGATAGTGAATAACATGGAAACAGCAACATGAATGAAGGAAGACAAAAACCCTAAAATAAGGAAAATAAAAATGGCATCATGCATTTTAAAGAACCATAACCAATGTAACAACATCTGCCAGGATTAGCTTTCTGAAGACATGGGGTAATTGTTCTGACTTCTCAAACTTCACTGGTATATGTCATATTAGTTTTTGTCCTCTACTGGAATAAAAGCAATGGAATGGAAATTAAATATGTAAAAAAGAACAATAATACATTTGCGGAGTAAGAGTACAGAGCATAGTGATGTAGTTTATCATAGAAAATGGTAAATATAGTATTTTTTAATACTGAATGGCAGCAAAATAACTTCTAAATGCTTTGTGAAATATATAATATTGAATGTCATGATGCTAAACAGATCTTACTGAAATGAAGTCGGTATTGCATTCTGTACACCAATGATTGGGAAGTAAAGGTATTACAAGATGAGAAATGCACAAAGACTTGACCTCAAAACTATTGACAATTACTCTGAACAGAGGAAGTCCAGAGGTTAAGTAACGTTTTGTACTTTTTGTTCAGTAAATTGTAATTTAAAGCTTTTATTAGTAAATAGACATTGTTAATTATGTTTCAGTACCTCAGGGGTAGACTTTTGGAGGGGTAGCTGTCTGTTTTTAAACAATGGGTTACATGTCTTTTTGTGTATAGTAGGAAGCTGTAATTTATATTTATTTTTTCCAAGACTATAGCAACACTATATTTTTCTCACCTAAAGATTAGACTGAGAGCTTATTTTACTTGCATTTAATTCCTTCATATTACTTAAGCAATGAATTCTCAGCTATTGTTCAGTAAAGGTGCACAGTATTTCCTTTATTGTGCATTACAAGTTTTCATTTGGAATCGAACTTGTGTTTAGATAGCACAGGTAACCTGCCAATACTGTCTAGTAAAGACTGGCGCTAGCTGTAAAAGTATCCCTCTCCTCTTATAGTTAATATCAGACTGTCTCATTATCACTGTAATTTTCAAGAGACGAATAAAACATTCACCAGCATGGCAGAAATAAACAAAGCTGTAGCTCGCAGTTATTGACAACTGTGCTTAAAAGAAAGGAAGTTCACCTTGTAAATGATACTTTAATCTCTTTATTCTGTAATTGGTCTTTCACAGGTTTCATTAGTGTACAAGCTTTACTGCTAACTATATTTGAGTAAATGAGCAGTCTGAGTTTTTTTTAAGGGAAGGTCTCTCTTTTTTTAAAAGGCATGTCACCTGCTTTTTGGTTTATAGTAAAAAAACTGTAATACGTATCAACTCAGTTATATGTTGTTTACGTTTGGACTACAGTGAAGGTTCATTTTACTAATTTTTAGTTTGTGCATGATATTTTTAGTTTCATAAGTTCATAGGTATATACTAGTCTAATGGCCACCAGGGCCTTTATAAGCCTAGACATGCAATCCAACCCAATTGTGTTCCTATGTACTATGGGCATTTATTAGGATGGTGTACGTTAGTTAGGAAGTTTATAAAGGTTATGTGGGGGAGTATGTTAGTTTGGGTATAGTTACCGTCTGCCTCTGTCAATCAGAGACATTAAAGCCTGACCCAGTGTGAATTTCCAATTTCTCATCCATTGATCAAGGTTACATTTAAACAGGGTTAGGAAGGGACCTGCTTTACATGGATGGAGAATCTATTCCAGAGCATGGGGATACTCTGAAACACATATCTGTCTTGCCAACATGTCCAATTTATGTCACAAGTAAAATTTAAATCTTTGGATCTAGTGTTGGCTGATTCTGTTCACTTTACGGATGTGCAAAAGGTCCATCAGAGCTGGATCCGAAGATGCCTTGTATGCCAGCGATAGGTTGCCTCTCAGTAACCTGCAGAAGTCTGGGTATAGAGCTAGGGCTTTAAGGCAATTCATACAGGACATAATAATGCATTCATTGTTTTTGTTTAGTACATTTTATACACTTTTTATTCTTGTGCCAGCTGTTTTTAGATTTTCTCTTCCTTTAAAACCAGAAAGGTTAAAGTCACTACCCCAGAGGGTGCCAAAATGAGTACAGGCTGAATTATAGTGAGCTTCTCAGGGGTGCAAGAGGTGAAACAAAGGATCCTGCTCTGTAATGCTCATGTTACCCTAGAACAAAATTATTGCCTTAAAATGTGCTGCAAGTAGGGATTCAGGAGGATACTGCAAACTTCTCATAGAGCAGAATTACAAGGGAGCAACAGATCACAAAGGAGAAGGCAACATCTTCTGTTGGGAATTCAGTTGCTAGAAAGAATCTAGAGGAATGAGAGGTCAACTGGCTGTATGTTTCTCTGTTGCTATAACAGGAAGCAGCAGGGAGGATGTAGCAGGAGCTGCATGGGGAGTGGTGTGAGTTAACATCAGTGTCCGTGCAATGACTAGCCATGGAAAGTAATAAGGGTGCACAGTGCAGCAATACTGTGTGAATTTGGGAAGGTGACTTAGATGGGTAACAAGGGCAGTAACACTATATAAGGAAGGTATTGTCTATCCATGGCATGTGAGAGACTGTAATGTTTCTTAACAATTAAGAATTGCTGTAGATGTCCAAGTGCTGTTTTTAAGTCTTTTCTGCCAAAAGGGACGTTTGATTGTAGTTCTACTGCTGCTATCTCTTGTCTATCAGTAAATGTAATGTATAGCAGTGAGACAGGGCATAAAATTAATTTACATATTCCTGAACATCTGAGGGATATCAGAAGGCAAATGACCACCAATCCTGTAGTACAGCATTTCCTGCGTTAAATCAATGTACTGAGAAAGACCTGACAAAGGTAGTGCTCCAAATCTGTTTGTTTGCCCTCTGCTTGTAGATGGATTAAACAGATTGCATCAAAAGGAAAGAAGCACAGCCAACATTAAAACTGAATGCTGTGGTACCTTCAGGAATGAACAAGGACTTATCTTGCAGGTTTTTTTAGATTAGGCTCTGGGGGGGGTCACTGTTTTTGTGTTAGTGTTTGAACATGGGATTTGGGATCCATTTGTCATTTAGTGATGACTTTATTCATTATATATTAGATAACTGTCACATTTGTATTTATTAGCTCATTTAAATATTTTGTCTTGTAAGGTTTATGAATGCATAAATAGTCTTTATCTGCTCATATCTTCCTGAGGTGCATGTTCCCTCTCACATCCTCCCCAGTTGAACAGTACGTTCACATCTTAACAGTGCAAGCCTGTATGACAGGTTCCATGGGAAACCCCCTACTCTGCGGTAGATGTCAGTGTGGGGACTATGCCATCTTCTTACCCCATGATGCGTGAGTTGATGTCAGCTGTTCAGTCCCATCCTCCCCCACCCAGAGTCTCCAGAGCTTGTGTGGCTAATCAAACATAGGGTATCTGAGCCATTATTAGACCTTCATCTCTGTATGCCATGGAGGTGGTTGCAACTTAATGCTGTGTAAGTGATCTGGTTGGGTTAGGTGACTTCTGACTTTGCCTGAGAGTTTAGACTGGGACTTTGAACTTTCTTTGTTAAGCACAGCAGTTGTACATTATTCATTGGTCATTTTCTTATGACCTGGTTGGCTGAACATTACATTATAGTCCAAGAAGCTTGCCATCTTTTAGGTTCATAGGTTCATAGGTAGGTACTAGGTTACCGGCCCTAGGGCCTATACAAGCCCAGCCAAAAAGGTACCCTGGCTTTTGCCATCCAGGAAAATTATTTTCCTGTGCCATTGTTGAGCAGAGCCACAGAAGTGATCCCCAGGGTGAATTTCTTATTTCCCATCCAATCATCAAGATTTTTCTTGAAGACTGCTAATGAGCTTTGTTTGATATAGATAGGTAGTTTATTCCAGAGTATGGGAAGTCTCTGGGACAGGAATCTATCCCTCCAGCATGTTCTGTTTATTGTGGTGACAAGGTTTAAGTCCCTAGAGCGTGTAGCTCAGTGGGATTGGGATTTCTTTAAGTGGAGCATGTCCAACAGCTCTGGGTTTGACATAGCTTTGTATGTTAGGCAGAGATCACCTCTGAGTATATCCAACGGAGTAAAGCTGGAGTTTTTTGAGACGGTCTGCATAGGGCATCTGTTTGAGGCCGGTAATCCTCTTTGTGAGGTATTTCTGTGACCTTTCCAGTTGTTGTAGATGTCTTGTGAGGTACATACCAAAAGGGACTTTGTATTCTATAATGGGTCTAATGAGTGATGAGTAGAGGGGAACAATGACCCCTTTTTTTCTGGATGAGAAACCTTTTGTGATGAGGTGTGCTATGTAGAAAGATTTCCTGACTACTGTGGTGATGTGATTATCAAAGGAGAGACTACTGTCCACCTGTGTCCCAAGGTCTCTTATCACACTTTCGGTGTTAAGTATACTACTGCCTATGTTTTAGTTCATGGGTACAGAGTTTTTACCAAAAGGGATGACAGTGCACTTTTTGGCATTGAGCTTGAGGCCATGGCTTTGACACTAGGCATCTGTCTCAGTGAGGCCCTTTTGTAGGATGTCCACATCATTAGGAGTTTCGATTATGGCTCCTAGTTTGCAGTCATCTGCGAACTTCATTAGCCAAAGACCTTCTTTGTTAGCCTGTACTTCAGAGAAGTAGATACCAAACAGGAGAGGACCCAGGACTGAACCCTGTGGTACTCCACTTGTCACTGGTCTGAAGTCGGATTTGGAGTCTGCTACTTTCACAGTGTGGGTTCTGTCAGTGAGCCAGTTGGCAACCATCTTGTGACATAGGGATTTATACCTAGTTTAGTGAGTTTATCTATAATTCCAGAGTGGGGGATGGTGTCGAAAGCCTTGGCAAGATCTAGATAGGATGTGTGAACCACCTTACCCTCACCTACGGCTTTGGTGACTGCTTCAAAGAAGTCTATCAGGTTTAGAAGACATGATTTGCCTTTTACAAACCCGAACTGGGTGGGGTCCAGAGTTTGGAGATTACCAATGTCTTTGTTTATAATTTCCATGATGATACATTCCATGGCCTTGCAGACCAGGCTCATCAGGCTAATGGGGTGGTAGCTCCCGGTGTCTGTGGTGGCTCCTCCCTTGTGGAGTGGGATAACCATCACTGTGCGCCATTCAGCAGGCACAAAGCCTGAGGTGAGGCTATGATTGAACATGGTACTTAGGTGGGGTGCCAGTTCGTTCTGTAGTTCATGTAGAACACAGCCTGGGATGTTGTCTGGTCTCATGGATGCTGTGTTCTTGGCTTTGGAGAGTGTGGTTTTTACCTGTGCAGCCATGATTACAGGAACTTTGCATTCTTCCAGTATAGAGATGGGCTCTTTAGGGGGTGAAAGGGGGGTAAAGTTAGCACTGAACCTATCTGCCAGGATGTTGGCAATATCAGTTGGGTCTGTATATTTAGTGCCATTGTGCTGTAACTCAGAGCAGATCTGAGTGTTGCCATTGAGATTCTTGACATAGCTATAGAATGCTTTGTGGTTGTCTTTAGAATCAGTGGCGATTTTTTTTTCATAACTAGCTTTGGAGGATTTTATCGGGGAATCGCAGCTTCTTATTGAGGCTGACCAGGGAGCTCCTCCACTCATGGGATTTTACTCTCTTTTGCAACAGTTTCTTCCTTCTGTTGTACAGTTTGTTTATGGCAGGGGACCACCAGATTGGCTTCCTTTTTTTGGAAGATAGTGTCTTGGTTCTGTTTGGGATAGCATGATCCATGCACTCGTGTAAGTGCTTATAAAGTGCAATTGTGTAGGATTCAGTAGTTGTAACTGTATTGTTCATTTGCACGGGTGTCATGAAGTTCACCACTTTTGTCTTAAGAAGCATGAAGTTGGCATTGGAGAAATTTTTTACCATGGTTTCCTTAATGGGGCTGGGGGTAGGATGTGGATATCTAGGGTAATTAGCTTATGGTCAGATCGGACCAATGAGGTGTTGACTTCAGGTGTGGAACACCGGTCACTCATGTTGGTAATGACTAGATCTAGGATATTGTTGCCCCTGGTGGGGGTGTGGATAACTTGATCCACGGCACTGGAGTTTATGAATTCCAGAAAGCATTGAGCGAAGGAGTTGGTACATGAGTAGTTTTCCCAGTTAATGGTCGGGTAGTTGAAATCACCCATTATTAGGGTGTTTGGTTGAACCCTAATATTTTCCAGTACATCAAGAAAAGAGGAGTGGGAATCCTGGGGCATGATGGGGGATTTGTAGCAAGCTACAATTTGGACTGCAGTTTTGCCCAGAGTTAGTTGCACTTGGATAACCTTGGCTGCATTATGCTGAGCAACTAGCCTGGAGGTGTGGATATCCTTAATGAATATGGACACACCTCTGCCTTTAGTGTTCCGGTCCGGGTTACATGGCCGAAAAGTGTGGTATGAGTCATAGCCTGGTAGTGCAGGGGTGCTCTCTGGAGCTTTGAACCAGTTCTGAGTCACTGCACAGATATTGATGTTCTCCATTTTAAGGAGTGCCTCAAGTGAGTGCATTTTGAGATTTAGACTACTAGCATTGAATAGCATCATTCTCAGTTTTTGCTTGCCTGTTCCTGTTATGGTGGTGAATTTGTCATTTGAACTTTGCCTAAAAAAGGCACTATAGGGGCAGCAAGTACCTTAGCCAGTATCTGGAATCCCAGGGGTGACAGGTGCAGGCCATCTCTGGCAAAGCATTATGGTCTGTCGACCATGTCATCCCAGGCAGACAGATACTGGATCCCTTTATAATGACACCAGAAGCTTAGCCAATTGTTGAAGTCAATCATTTTGTCCTTGTACTGCGGTATCATTCTGGGTGATAGCAGAATGCTACTCAGGGCTAGGGTCATACCTGCCTGGGCTACAAGATCATAGAGCTCTTCCATGTCTCTTTTCATGTAGTCCAGGGAGGTACATCTCAGGTCGTTCACACCAACATGGACAATGACAGAGTCATATTTGTACTTTTGGAGTGACCTGAGTGCATGGGTTATGTGGTGGATCCTGGCACCTGACAGGCAGCTGACAGTAACCTTCTCCTTGTTTAGCCTGGTGAGTGGGACATCAGTGTGCCTGACTATAGAATCACCTATGAATAGTGTGTCGGGTATGTTGTTTTGCCTTATTGGCTGTGGATTGAGTGGCACACTGAGTCTGCAGGCTATGTGTCATTTGGTTTGTGTTGGGGGGATAGAGGTTGCTTGCATTTCTGCTTTGGAGGTCTCTGTTGCTTGAGCAGATTATTATTGAGAGACTCCGCAAATGTTTTGTGTTCCTATGTGTGGATTTTGGTGGTATAGATTAAGTGAGACTATGTGATGAGTGTGGTGTGGTGCAAGTGTTTACCTTCTCCTCTTGACTGTCAAGTTCAGTCTTGGTTGGAGAGAGCTTTACCTCCAGTTTGGCTAGATAAGTGCATCTCTCACAGGTTGTAGTGTTGGGTGGTAGGAGGAGAGGGTTGTCTGTGTACATGAGGCAATTTCTACATTGCCCCAAGATGCCAAGATTAATCAGATAGACAGGAGAGAACACTGGGAGCAGACCCTTGGAGATGCCTGAATAAAAAACTATTTTTGTGAGGAAAGTGAGTACAAGAGCTGTTTTTCTCTAAGCAAGTGAGGAAAGTAAGTACCAAAACTGTTTTCCTCTAGGTAATGAGGAAGGTTGAGTGCTGTAGTAATTAGTATGTTATTTACTGCTTTCAATAAGTTCTGAACAAGTGCTGATCACGAATAAGCAAATTCAAGTGCTAAAACTAAGAATCTGTATCTGGACTAAACTTTTTACAAGAAAGGGGGGAAACAAGTGCAAATGTGGGCTTTTAAATCAGAAAGTTGAGAGAGATGGAAAAACTGCCCAAACGGCCAATAACTACAATTTCTGGGCCAGAACCACTCCTTATGTGGTAGATAGGTTACCTAGTGCTTACCACTCCCACTGATAAGCCAGAAGGCTTCCCTCCAACACAGAAAGCTTGGGGGGCTGATAAGCTTACATACAGTCCTGGGTACAGCAAATCTGTATCTGGACAACACTAGTTACAGGAAAGGTAGGAAACAGGCTTAGATTTTTTTTTATACAGAAAAGTAGCTAAAACAGCAGTAAAAACAATTCAAATGCAGTGCAGGCTAGCACACTTGAGTATGTAGCAATGTTAGACCAAACAGTTTAAAAAAATGCAATTAAATTAAAATGACTAAAAACAAGTGCAGAAGGAGTCTATTAAGTAGAATGAGGTAAAGAGATGGGACTGGGGGGAGTGTCCCAGATCAAATCTACAATGGGGGTGGGCAACTGCAAAAGCCTCCAAATTTAAACAACAAGACAGGAATAGGGAGGGTGAGTAGGGGAAAACCAACACCTTCAGCAGAGATCTGAAAAACTATACAGTGAAGCAAAAATAACAGTGCACAACTCTGAAGTCAGCCAGCAATGATAGCTTTTTCGTCTGATAGCTACTTAAATAAACTTAGTTTAAAAGATATTCATGGTTTTAATCACTGTAACTTTAGGACTCTGGAAATTTCCAGATGTGACAATGAATAGATTCCTTAGTCTTATTTTCTTTTAGGAATTCTACACATTTTGCCCATCGTTTATTATACTTTATATTTTATTTATTCTTCCAAAGCTAAGAATGGTGACTTTTTTCCTCTCGTGTCACGTTACTGTTCTATTGTCCTTTGGAAATGCCTGTTTTGTTACCATCCTCTAACATCCTTTGTTGCCTACAGTCTCAGAACTGGAATTGGTCGTGCAGGTCTGCACTGTTAAGATGTGCACGCTCTTCTACACCAACTCTGACTTCACAAAAGTAAGGCATTTGTATAGTTTGATTTTGCTGTATTTTCTCCAGCAAAATATCTTTTATCATTCCTTGTGTATGAGTTTACTGATTGCAGTTTGAGCCTATTACACTGTAAGTGCAATTCTGTTTATAAGCATATAATTACTGCCAGCACAACTTGAAAACCTTACCCCAGACTGATTTTTTGCTACAGAGACTTCTCTCAGTGAAAACCAGGGATTTCTTTCCTTTGTTAAGTATTTTGCAGTATCTTATTATAAAGGGCAATTGCTGACCCTTCGAACGTTTCCCTAGAAACCCCTCTGTGGTTTTCCATCTCTGTAGAAGTTCATTGTAAAGATTTCTTTTAACACATAACTTTTGCTCCCCTTTCAACCTTTTTCTCAACAACCCTATTATAGTATTCCATCTTTATAAAAGTTTAGGTAATCTGGTCAGGCACAGAGTTAGGATCGGCCATAGACTATCAGACATCCATCCAGGATGGGTGGGTTCATCCCTTTTAGGAAAATTAATTTGATCAGAGGAGTGTATCAACCTACTTCTGAACTGAATTGAACTGAACTAGCTCCAATCAGTCCTATTTTGCTTCTCTGAATGTTCTTGGTGTAATTATTTTTGCAGACTGCATGTACCTTGTGAAGGACAGGTATTTTCCCAACAACATTTATAAAGGTTACTTTATTCCGGTTCTTAAGAAGTCATCCTTGAAGCCACACACACACTCCAGAAATTTTTGACCTGTTTCTAACCTTCCATTCATTAGAAAGGTTGTTGAAAACTTGCTTTTGTGGGGTTTCAGTTTTGCTACACGTGGTCCAGCTTCATTTCTTGACAGTCAAGTTTAAGAAGCTGTCAGAGTGATGGCATTGCCCTAACTAGGATAGCTAATGACCAGTTAGTGATGTAAGAACAATGTTGCTACTATAAGCCGAGGGAAACTTGATATGTGGAGGCACCCTTCCCTTTGTAAGACAACTATAGCAGAGCTCAAAAGAGGTTATGAGTGGTGGGGGGGGGTAGTTCCTTGGGGGGGATGTAGACTGCTGTGCAGGAACAGCAAGCTAGCTTGCTCCCTACTACCCAACTCTCACTGGAAATGGAGGGCCATTTTGGATTCCCACCCAAAAATAAATGGGAAGTAGGATTCTTGCCTAACCCAAAAAAAGCAAGCTTTCATCCCTCCAGAATGAATGGGCTAACTGAGTGTGGATACAGAAGTCATCAGATAAGGTCTTCTGAGGAGCCAAAGCAAAAAGACATATTTGTTTACAGGTCAGATGCACTCTGGCAGATCATCCTAAAAAAGCTATAAAATCATCTTGACCAATTATTGAACTGGATTAAAAAAAGTAAAACTGCTATGCAACCTAAAGAAGAGAAAATATCTATCCTTTTGAATGCCATTAAAGCTAAAACAAGTACCATCTGATTGGACTCTTCTTAATGCTTCAAGGGAATCCTTACTTATGTATATAGGGAGGTACACAGCAGAATCTTAGTAACCTTTGAATCTCATGAAGAGCATCTGAAGACCTTTCTCAGATGTTGCTCACTTACCTTTCTCGCCTAACTCCTTAGAACAGCATAAGTGAATTGTTTGTCTAAAACACAGAGCTGACAAGGTCAGAAAAAGCCCGAAACATGACATGTCTACAGTTAGTGTGGTTCAGCTTTATTGGCCTTAATGCACCATAAGGACTTAAAAAATAAAAAGTAAAAAGTCATGGGTATGTAGAAATCATGTAGCTAAAACACAGACATGCCCTTAAGGGTCATATAACTCATATGCCTCCACTACCAGATGTTTAAAGTAATACACAGTGAAGGTTGTAGTTTGGCTGGGTCTTTCTTGATCAAGCATAGGGAATGTAGTGCAGTATAGTAGTTTTAGTGTGAAGTGAGAAGAAGTATGTTGTGTATTGAGATGTTTGTTACTACAAATTTATTATGTAAGTCTTTAACTATGCTTAAAGGAGATTGAAACTTGACTGGGCCATGTGATTTTGCTTGTTAAAATGACTGCCTGCTCAAGATATAAATAAAGATGCCTTTGCTAAAAGAGAGAGAGACAGACAGACAGACAGAATGGACACGGAACCTTCCACCATCTTAGTGCAGCTTAAGCACTACAAACACTTTCTCAGTATGAAGGCTGAGTACACATCAGTCATATCGCTAATGGTGCTGTAATGCTACAATCCACCCAAGAATCTGCGATCAATCTTTTTCTACACTCTGGCCTAGGATCTAGAATAGACTACTTGCTCATGTTGGGTATTTAGCTGATCTTAAGTTCTTCATATAATTTTTGCTTTCTAAGCTTTAAGATAAATGTGAGTGTA
>NC_056725.1:1147491977-1147684477 GCF_019279795.1 Protopterus annectens | reverse complement strand
ATATATATATATATATATATATATATATATATATGTGTGTGTGTGTGTGTGTGTGTGTGTGTGTGTATGGGACCATATCAAAACAGCAAACTCTGACATCATTAAACATTAAAACAATGAGACCAGAATGACAAACATTCAAAATAAAGAAACATCACAGCATTGAACGTCAGAACATTGAACAGGGTAAGAAAGTAATATGAGAGATCATGGTATAGCTGGGTTTGGGATCATGACCATTCCCAGCTGTGACGCAGTCTCAGAAGTAGAATATATAATTAGCAGGGGGGGTGGATAGCACGGGGGGCTTGACCCCCTGCAAAAGGTTCTGTCTGTGCTGTAGTTTAGTTGTAGACTAATGTTTACCTGCTTGATATTCCAATGTTCAGTGTTGTGCGGTTTTATTATTTTGAATGTATGCTGTTTTAGTCTTGTTTTAACGTTTGATGATATGGGACTTCATAATTTTGATATAGGCATATATATATATATATATATATATATATATATATATATATATATATATATCCAAAACAAGGTCAATAGGCAGATAAAGAATCCACAGATAAAATCCAGGCACAACAGAAAATAAACTCCACGTATTCACCACGTTGAGGTTAAGTATTCAAATTAATATTACAGCCAAAGTAAAAGCAAATTTGATAAACTGTAAAATAAATGAAAAGTGGCTTTGAGTATTAAACCCTTCATCAGATTTAAAAATAAACAACACCGACCTTCTATTTATTTAAAATATCATCCAATCAACTCTTAATAAAAATCGCGCCAAATATTAGATGCTTAGATGCCGGTTAGCCTATTGTCAGCTGTTGTTTCTGTGTTCTACCAATCAAATAAGTTCAATGAATACGTTAGCCAATTACTGTCATTGTGTGTCCAATAAACGGCATTGGTCAACTTCTCAATTCAGGCACTTGCATTGGTTACCTTAATGTGAATCATTAGCCTATGTTTCCTATTTCCATCTATAGTAATGATCATTTATTGTTAATACTAAATACCCCTATTTAAATTAAAACATAAATTATACATCATATAAATAAATAATATATGTGTAGGGATACATAAGAATCAAAAACAATCTTATGTTCTGAATAGGGGATATTGCTTATCTGATACTAATTCGCAAATTAAAACACAGAAGGTTACCCTTCATCTATCGCTATGCATAAACTGCTATTGGCTAAAATCCCTATCCCAAGTGTGCATTGATGGACATTTTAACCAATCATTATTCTTTGTTTTAGAATTCCACCAATGGATGTTAAATGACGGAACGCAAATGTCTATTTGATGTTAACATCAATCCCTTGAGATATTAACATATTGCGTTCATAGAACAATCTGTCAATACTACGTGTAAACAAAATGAATCATATACAGTCAACAATAAGCAATAATAAAAACAAAGACTAATATTGGATAGAGATACCTATTGAATGCTGTCATGTAGAGTGCTAAATCACATTTATAAAACGATGTTTTTTAAAATACTATTCAGGCGCTTGATTAATCCATTCCCTTAACTTGAGGGCAAAACGCCTACCTCTGAACACATCCATATTAAGGAATGCTTGTATTTAGAGAATGATATATATTATTGTCCGATGAAAATCATCAGATATATAACAAATCACATCCCATTTTTACAATTTTTGATGAATTAAAGTCAAATTAAACACTGTAAGACTTATAGCACATAAAAATCAATGAAAGTTGATGCATAAAAATGCCATCTTATAAAGAGAGATCACTCACATGGTACTCAAGTACATCAACAATTGCATTCAATATAAAGCAACCCTTCAACAACTTTAAACTAGGCACCTGGCAATCAGACCTAAAATAGCCAAAAGTACAAATGCCCTTCATTATATAACTTGTCATATTTCAAGCCTCAGTCCATCAACTCAATGGCCCAAACTTCCACTCCAATATCCAACTCAGCTAGCACATATACAACATTAATGCAAGAGAAAGTAAGAGAGCAAGAAAAAACAAGAACAAGCACAGGAGGCTTAAACCTAGCCCTTAAAATAAAGCACAAGCTCATGCACGCTCTAATCTACAGTGCCACGTCAAAAGCAGTAAATAAGTTATTAAACTCAATCCCATGACCATATTTATTATGGAGAACGTATTTAGGAACATTCTTTACAAGTAACTCAATTACAGTCATTAATGCAAACACTTCGTAGTCATAATCCTTAAGCTTACAAACTCCACATCATATATAAAAAAATATGTATGGATACATGGGAAACAAAAAAAAAATTTCAAGTTCCAAGTAGGGGATGTTACTTATGAAATACTAATTCGCAAAGTGAACCACAGAATGTTACCCCTCATCTATCACCATGCGTAAAACGCTATTGGCTAAATTCTCTAAATAAGCGCATGCATTGGTAGACAATTTAAACAAATCATTATTCTTTATTTCAGATTTTCACCAATGTACATTAAATAGCGGAACATGAATGTCTATTTAATGTTAGCATCAATCACTTAAGATATTAGCATATTACATTGATAGAACGATCAGTCAACACTGCATATGAACAAAATGCAATATATATAGTCAGCAATAAGCAAGCAAAAAATTAATCATAGATAAAACCACCTGTCAAATGATGTCATATAAAATGCTAAGTCGCTTTTGTTTTTTAAATAACAAACTCCCACATCATTCAACATTAAAACAATGAGACTAGAATGACAAACATTCAAACTAAAAAAACAGCACAGCACTGAACATCGGAACATTGAACAGAGTAAGAAAGTAATTTGAGAGATCATGGTACAGCTGGGTTTGGGATCATGACCATTCCCAGCTGTGATGCAGTCTCAGAAATAGAATATATAATTAGTAGGGAATGTGGATAGTACAGGGAGGGGGACTTGATCCCCCCTGCAAAAGGTTCTCTCTGTGTTGCAGTTTGTTGTAGACTAATGTTTACCTGCTTAATATTCCAATATTCAGTGACATGCGGTTTTGTTATTTTGAATGTATGGTGTTCTGGTCTCGTTTTAATGTTTGATGATGTGGGAGTTCATAATTTTGATATAGGCCTATATATATATATATATATATATATATATATATATATAATATGGTCCCCCCACATTTGACTGAATGCACATTCGTTCGTCCAATGCAAGGGTGATGTAATCCCGATGGTACAGATGGCTGAACAGTGGCTATGTCGATGGTATGGAATGTCAATACAGGTAAGTGGGGTTGTTGGGATGGTGTGATCATGTGTGTGTGTGTGTGTGTGTGCGTGCGTGCGTGCGTGCGTGTGTGTGTGTCTGAGAGCTAGGTTAGAGTCGGGGGTGGGTGAAGTATGAGTGTTGTGTGTTTGTGTGCAGTTTGTGTATTTTAGGGTAAGGGTTAGGTTAGGGAATAGATGTAATGTTTTTTTGTGTGTTTGTGAATGTTTGTGTGTCTGTCTTGTGGGGTGGCAGGCTTACAGGAAGGTTTTAATGATATTAAGGTGTAAGGTTAGGGTTGGGAAAACAGGCACAGTTAGAGTTGTGGTTAGCATCCATTATGAAGGTGTGCAGGGGGGTGGACAAATTTGAAGCTATTGTTGTGGAGGCTTTTAGTTTTAATATTGAGAGAGGAAGTAGTTTTCTTCTCTCAATATTTTTGCGTTCTTTTTTCCTGATAGTATGTATGATTGAACTTATTTTGTCAGTGGTTTACATTTGACATTAGAGCAGTTTGGTAATACACAATAGACCAATTTCATTATAACTGCATGTGTCTATGTAGTGTTCTGTGTATATCTATAAACTGTTCTTTATATATCTGTACAGTATTTATATCTGTATATCTGCATATATCTGTAGTGTTCTGTATGCAACTGTGTGTGTGTGTGTGTGTGTGTGTGTGTGTGTGTGTGTGTGTGTGTAAAACACTGTATAATATATATATATATATATGTGTGTGTGTGTGTGTGTGTGTGTGTGTGTATGTGTATGGGTCGACTTTTCTTGATCGAAATTTCAAAATGTCGAACAAGAAAAGTAGAAACCCACTTAAGCAAAAGTGCACTTTCGCAAAAGCCGATTCAGTGAAGCACATTACGGTGGGGATAAGGAAATATATTATTTTCCCTACTGTAGTGCAATCTCAGAGTTGGTATATTTAAGTAGGGGGTGTGGGGGGGGGCACAGCCCCCCACATGAGGGGGTGCAGGGGCTGCAAAATAATGTTTAAAGTTATATGTTTTGTTTTTTTTCTGATTCAGTGAATCGGCTTTTGCGAAAGTGCACTTTCGATGTTGAGCACTTTCGCTTAAGTGGGTTTCTACTTTTCTTGTTCGACATTTTGAAATTTTATTCAAGAAAAGTATATATATATATATATATATATATATATATGTATATATATTCATATATATATATATATATATATATTTATATAAATGGGAGCCCTTCATCTGTTCAAACTTTCAAATGTTCGAAACTCATATGGCCGACACCATATAAGGGAACATTTGAAAGGCTGACAAATGATAGCGGAGATCCTGCTACAGTGCGGGACTGGGAGATTCCCCTTTCCTGCAGTGTAGTGCGATCTTGGAGTGAGAATATTTAAGTAACAGGGGGTGTGGGGAGCTGTGATTACAGGTAGGTAAATGGTACTATTTCAGGATGTCAGTCTTTCGGAATGTCGATCATATGATGTCGGCCATATGAAAGTCAGCATTCTGAACGGTCGACAGTCTGAAGTAGACCCATATACATACATATATATATATATACATATATATATATATATATATATATATATATATATATATATAAAATATGTGTGTGTGTGTGTGTGTGTGTGTGTGTGTGTGTGTGTGTGTGTGTGTGTGTGTGTGTGTGTGTGTGCTTGTATGTGTGTATATATATATATATATATATATATATATATATATATATATATATATATATATATATATATATATATATATATATATATATATATATATACATATATATATATATATATATATATATATATATATATATATAGGTCCCTATTGAACTTCAGACATCATAAGGCCGAGACCATATGATCAAGGTTTTGAAACTACAAAACCAAAATACAAAAAAAAAAAATTTTTTTTGTTTACGTTTTTGCGGAGGGGCAAGCCCCGCCCCCTGCACCCCCTGCTAATTAAATACACCAACTTTGAGAAAACAGTACAGTGAGGAAAATTCACATGCCACACTGCACAATGATCTCCATTCAAAACTTCAATCATATGGTCTCGGCCGTATGATGTTTGAAGTTTTAAACTTTGGTAATCAGATAAGGTCCTATGACGCATGTATATCTATATATATATAGAGAGATAGAGAGAGAGAGAGAGAGCAAGCAAGAGAGAGAAGAAAATATATATATATATATATATATATATATATATATATACATATATATATATATATATATATATATATATATACCTGTACATATCTGTGTAGTATTCTGTATATATTCATATATCTGTATATATTTGTGCAGCGTTCTAACTATCCCCAGGATTCATGAAGCTTACGCCAGGTGCAGGCATAGCGTCGGTGTTCTAACACCAAATATGGCTGACGAGTGATTCAGGTACGAGCTTTTTCCATGTGCACTACCTGCGTAAGCTACACCCGCACAACTCCCGAGCCTTGCATGCTAATGACCCCATGTGCAGCAGTGTAGCATGCAAATCAAGGTATGTAGTGATTCAGGAAGTGGTGCAGGCATAGTGTAAGCATGTAGAAATGTAAACCATAGAAAATGATTTACATTTTTGCAAACATAAAATCGGAGCCATGACAGCCGACCAGACACATGTATTATACTGTTAATATATGCCAATGGCTAAATATATAGCTATTGGCATAAAAAATTTTACAAAATAAAAAAAAATAACATTTTATGTATATAGTGGCACTATCGCGATGTGGAAGCACAGGGCAGAGGTGCGCAAAGGGGATTGCAAGGAATATATAAAAATATAGAATAAAACCACAATGAAACACATATCACGATTTCCCCATAATAGTCAATGGCAGGCATGCTACACCATACTTATGGCGCATGGGTTGCCAAGGGGCAGTGACAGTGTTATGCGCAGTAGCTAGGAATTAGTAGGCAATGCCATGCAAATGAGAGGAGTAATAGTGAATCACAGATTCCCCGCTGGTGTAAGGATGCACCTCACAGTGTAGCGTTATAACACTGAGGTGTGCCCTTGCGATAAAGATTACATCAAGAGAGGAGTGTGTCGCCATTGCTGTAAGCACATTGGAGCATTGCTAAATCGGTTTGCCCTTAGCTAGGCAAAGCTGCAGGATAGGGGTGTGTCGAATTGGCCATAGCTATGCTTAGCTGAGAGTACACAAGGTAACCAAGTATGCATGTGAACGGAGATGAAAATGTGCGTAAACCCGGTAAACGGGTATTTGTGGCGTGCACTGCAGCTGAAACAGGAAGGATATAGGAAAGAAATAAGGAAATGCTGCAGCAGTGAAATTGGAGTACAAATGACTAATTAACACCTAGGAGCCTACAGTGGGCCATTGGCAACAGCTAACAAGGCTGCAAGCAACTACCTGTAGAACAGGAAAGGGGAGGGGCTGTACTACAAAGAAAACAGTAAAGTGTCAAAGCAGAACAAAGCCAATTTGCAGTATATCAGCTACAAGGCACATTTTGCCATGACTGGGTAGGGAAAGTACCAAACAAGAAAGATGGCAGGTGGATGCATGCCTGATAATGGGAAGGGATCCAGGTCTACAAGTGTATTAAAGGACAACAGATTAATCAAGGCAGGCAGGTAGATCTCCACAGTAAAGGCCCCACACTTGCAGTACTCATTGCAAAACCCATAATTAAGACAAGCTGCAGCTGGAATAGCTCATACACACCCACTGACATCAGCAGCATCCATAGCACAATACTATAAAGTGTGAAAGCACCTCACACACATTTGTGTATTCCCATACACTCTGCACCAGTGGTGTAGATATATTTCTCAAGGGCCACTTATAGTCATCGATACCATTGATAGAACTTTTGAAGTGCCAGAATATGTAAACTGTTGCACCAAAGGTGTCATTTACATTAGTATCTGCAGTACTTGTCCCGCTTTTTACGTGGGAATGACCACCAGATGTCTTAAGACACGCATTCGTGAACATATGTATAGTATTAAATGTCATGATGAGACAAACGCTTTGTTTAAGCACTCTTTAGTTTGTCAGAATTTCAAGAAATTTTTATTCACAGTTATTGAAGTATGTAAATCAGATGGGAGGGGGGGTGATTTTAAAAATTATGTAGAACAAAGGGAAACATTGTGGCAAATCAGATTAAGATCTGATAAACTTCCAGGGTTAAACGATGCCATTAACATCAAATGTTTTTTAAAAGATCGTAAGTTATGTATAGACAAAGGTACTGATGAAATGTTATTTAATTGATATATATCATTTTTAATTACTTTTCTAATTGTATAATTGATTGTAGGGTTTGTTATTTAAAGTGGACTGTTTGATTCATTGTGTATTCTGATTAAGTCTTCTGACGAAAGCAGCTATTAAAACATTATTATGCTATTTCCTGCAAGGTGCAAGTGCTTTTTCCTCGACCAAGGTTACTGCTGGTTTTGGTACTATAAAAGTTCCTGGATGTTGTTACCACATGCTAATGAGCACATATTCTTCCCCTGAACGCAGGAGGAGTTGGCCAGCAATATGCGTCTCTTCCACGGTGTGGCAGAATACCCAGAGGTACTGGGTGCAATAGAATGCATGCACATACACATCAAGTCACCACCCGGTAAGCAGGGTAGGAGCTACATAAACCGCAAGGGATACCCCTCCATCAACTGCCAGGTCATGTGCAATGCCCAGAGCATTATCATGGATGTGTGTGCTGGCAGCCCTGGAAGCTATCATGACTCCCACATCTGGCATGCCTCACAGCTGTATCGGTTATTTGCCAGGCGGGACATCCCATATGGCCACCTGGTGGGGATGCTGGATATGCACTGAAACCATGGATGATGACTCCCATCAGAAATGCACACACACCCATGCAGGAATGCCATAATGAGGCAAATGCACAAACCAGAATCATCATAGAGCGTGTGTTTGGGATGCTGGAATTATGATTCCATTGCTTGGACATATCTGGTGGAGCCTTGCAGTACTCTCCAGGCACATGTGCCCACATCTTCATAGTGTGTGCCATGCTACACAATATGGTCCTGCAGAAACAGCTGCAGCAGGGACAGAATTGTGAAGGTCCTCACAGCCCACCACCATTGCCAAGGGCCCCACAGACACAGAAGTACTCAGACCACAAACACCCTGAGCCAGCCCCAGTAGGCAGATGGAGGCATGCCCAGTAGGCCCACGCCTTGGCAAAGAGGGAATGTATAGCACACACACTGACAGTGTAGGCAACTAGGGACTGACACCTTTCTCCACCTGCACACACAGTAAATATGGATGGCACACACACACAAGACTACCTGTAAATTGTCATGTATAGGCAGTCTACTGTGTGCATCCAACATAGGCAGCCCTCAACTATTGCACACACAACTGCCATTGGCACAAGGTAAGTCAACACATGAACAGTAAATTAAGCTATCAGCATATGCAGATACTGTATGTATAGATTCATAGGTAGGTACTTAGCCAACTGCCAGAGGCCATTCATAAGCCCAGCCAAAATGTGTCAGCTTTTGCCACCCCATTGATTCATTAACTGTCCTTCTGTGGAGCAGAGCCAATGGCGGGATCCCTGGGGTGCATCTACTGTTCCCCATCCACTCTTCAAGGTTTCTCTTGCAGAATGTTAGTGAGGGGCTCTGTATAATGTAGTTAGGGGATGTTGTTCCAAAGTATGGCGAGTGTCTGTGACAGGAAGCTGTCCCTCCAGCATCTTCCAGTTGTTGTGGCAAGGTTCAGCTCACTACAGTGTGTGGCTCACTGTGACATGGATTTCCATAGGTGAGCATATCCATCAAGTCTGAGTTCAACATGGCTGTGTTGGCCAGCAGAGATCATCTCTGGGTAAACGAGATGCCACTGAGTAAAGCAGGAGTTTATTCAGTCTGGCTGCATAGGCCATATATTGGAGGCCAGTATTCCCCTTGGCGAGGTACATTCATGGACCTCCCAGCTGTTGGAAGTGTCTTCTGAGGTACAACCCACATGGGTTATTATACCCTATGATGGGACTGATGAGTGATGAGTAAAGGGGCACTATAACCCCAGTATGTCTAGATGGGAATCCTTTAGTAATCAGATGGCCTACATAGAAGGATGTCCAAACTACTGTGGAAATATGATTGTCAAAGGGGAGATCACTATCTACCTTAGTCCCCAGATACCCCATTACCTCGTCCATATTAAAGTGGCTGCCACTTATGTGTTAATATGTGGATGCCAATTCCACAATGGAATGACCATGCAGGTAGTGGCATTTGGCTGGAGGCCATGATGTTGACACCCTGTGACGTTCTCTGTGAGGCCCCTTGAGGGATGTCTGTGTCAGCTGTACTATCAATCATGGCTCCCAGTTCGCAGTCATTGCCAAACATGGTCTGCCATAGTCCACCTGTGTTTGCCTGTACATCCGAGATGTATATGCCAAACAGTAGGGCTCCCAGGACTGAATCCTGTGGGACACCAGTCATGACTGGTCAAGAGTTGGACCTGGAGACCGCTAGTCGTACCATGTGGGTACTGTGTGTAAGCCCGTTGGCAACCCAACCTGTAATGTATGTGTGTATGTACAGGCTGGTGTGTTTATCAATAATACCCAAGTCGGGCATGGTGTCAAAAGTCTTGGCAAGGTCTAGGTAGTATGTGTGAACCACCTCCTCCATCATCTAACGTCTTGGTGACTGTATGTAAGACGGCAAACAGGTTCAGGAGGCATGAACTGCACTCAACCAAGCTGACCTGGGTTGGGTCACATGTTCAGAGGTTACCAGTGTCTTTGTTAATGAGTGCCATGAGGATGCGAAACATACCATTGCAGACCAGGCTAGTCAGGCTTATGGGGTGGTAGTTGCCTTGGTCAGTTGTGATTCCATCTTGATGGAGTGGAATAACCGTTGCCACGTGCCATTGTGTGGGCATGTAGCCTGTGTGGAGGCTGAGGTAGGAAAGCTTAATTAGGTGGGGGCAGGTTGTCTTGTACAGTTTGAAAGATGCAGTCTGGAACAACATCTGCCTCCATTGACACTGTGTTCTGCAGTTAGAGAGGGCCATTTCCACCTGTGTGTCTCTGATGTGTGGGATACTGTACGTCTCGGGTAGTGTTGTGGGCTCTTTAGGGGGTGAAGTATGCAATGAATGTATCTGCAAGGATGTTGGTGATATCAGTAGGGTCAGCATATTTTGTGCTATATTTCACTGGCACAGTGCAAATCTGTGTGTCACCACATAGGTACTTGACATAGCCAAAGAAGGCTTTGTGGTTATCTTTCGCATCCTTGCATATTCTCTTGCTGATGTTAGCCTTGGATGATGTCATGAGGGACCTACTTAGCATACTAATAGTGGTCATGGATGTCTGCCCTTCGTGGGATTTGCTGTTTATCTGGAACACTATCCTACGTCTGTAGTATAGCCTGTTTATTGCAGAGGTCCACCAGACCTTGTCTAGGAGGAGTGAGTCTTGGTTTACCAGTGATGGCATGATCCATACATACGTGTAGGTGATTATAGACTGCATTTGTAAATCTGTCTCTATCTTGAGCAGTGTTTCCCCTTAAAGTAGGGGCTGTGAAACCCCACAACCCTGTCACAGCTAGGGAGGTTACCACCTGATACAGGGCATATGAGGTGATAAATTCCAGGAAGCGCTGGGCCTGGAAGTGAGTACCCGAGTAAGTTTCCCAGTTAATGGCATGGTAGTTGACATCAACCAATGCCAGGGTGTGCGTTTGGACTGTCATGTTCTCCACTGTCTCCAGGTAGGTGGAGTGGTGATCCTGGGTCATGGAGGGTGATCCATAGCAGGCCACAGTTTACATTGCAGTTGTGGCTGATGTTAGCTGCACATGGATGATCTCAGAGGTATCATGCTGCCCCACTATCCTGGAGGTGTAGGTATCCCTGATGAATATGGATACAGCTCCTCCATGTCTGTCAGTCTATGTTCTGTGGCTGAAATTTGTGGTATGGGTTGTAGTCTTGTAGTACTGGTGTGCTCTCAGTAGCCTTAAGACAGATCTCAGTTACTGCACAGATGTTGATGTTGTCCATCCTGAGGAGTGATGTGAGTGCAAGCATGTTGCGATCACAACCCCTGGTGTTGAGTAGCATAACCATCATTGATTCTGCTATTGTGCTGTTTACGGAGCTGGTATTCTCCTTTGAGACTCTCCTAAATAAGGCACCATGGGGGCACCAATAGCCTTGGCCAGTATTCCAAAGCCTAAGGCTGACACATAGGCCGGTATGGTATCATTGCATGCATGTTCCCCATCTGTGCTAGTTTTTCATCTCTCCTGTAGGTAACCTACTGGTAAGCAATAGAAAGCCTTAAACCTATACAAGTCCTCTAGCTTCCAAGATAGGCTATTGGAGTGATTAAGTATCAGTGTTCTGTATGTTCTTGCTGTACTTAACTGTTTCCTGACTACATGGTGATTTCTCACTGTATATTGTGATCTGAAGGTCTGCTTAGTCACATAGTATGGCTGTGATGGCCTGCACTTTACAGGTTCACAGATAGCCTACTACCTATCTGACCAAGGGCAATTAGAAGCATAGCTACAGTGTGTTGACTTTCCCCGCACCATTGATGAAGTAACTGATCCTCTGTCAAGCATAGCCAATGAAGCAATTCCAGGCAGAGTTGCTGGAAGCTGATGAAGACTGGGGTTGTGGATGGTGATAGGGGCACTTAGTGATCTAAAGAGGGCATGTTAATGTGAAAATTCAACACCATTCAATTCCCCCAACAGGTCTCGCAGCTATCAAGCTGGACAGGCTCCCCCACCCCGTGGCTACATGGTTCTGGGACACATAATCCCAGGGGTGTATATTCTGTTACTCATTCACACAACAAGGTTTCCCTTGAAGTGTGTCAGTGAGGGGCTATGCATAATGTAGTTAGGAATGTAATGCATTGTCTCACAGTACATTTGTTATATGTTGTTATTTCAAGAGTACGTGAAGCTCAGTGAGTTTGGGGGCCTCCGCCCTTTGCTTAGCCTAGCTTACTCATAGAAATCATCTAAATAGGAAATAGGTGGAAGCAGCGTTAATGTCAACAGTGTAATGGTTACAGCATCTGCATAGTATCTGTGCATTCGAGGTTCCAATCCCAATAAAGGCAGGGATGTTTATCATGTTCAGAAGTATTCCTTAACCACAACTTGCATATATAGGTAGGTAGTAATTGTCTGTATAATAAACATTCAAAACACCCATATAAACCCATGTGTGCTGGAGAGTACAGTCAACAGAGAATGTAATGTTATGTCATCACATAGTGAGATGTTACTTCACTGACGTATATATCCGGAGTAGTTAGCAGATGTAGCCGTGTTTGCGTGCACAGGTTATATGTTACAAAGTTTGTTTAACTGTGTTTAACTGCTGCTATAATGTCACACAAACACTTTTAAACATGCTTACAACTGCTTAAATGAGCCTTATTCTGGAGTAAAAAACTTTTTAAAGCATTGCAGGTGTTGAACCCTGGACCATGCACATTATAGTCATGGGACTTACCACTAAGACAGCTAAGGTGTATATATGTTGCACAGTCTTTAGACTACACCTTATACCATATGCATTCCACTGTAATGATCTCAAATGGGACAGTCACTTTGTGTACATATGTACAGTACATTGTAATGTACTGTAGTTTGTGAACCAACACATTTAAGTCTACATATGTATTACTGTTACGAATTAATACAAAAAAAAAATTATATATTCTGGAGTAAAAAACATTTGTAAAGCATCGTAGGTGTTTAACCCTGGACCATGCACACTATAGTCATGGGACATACCACTAAGCCATCCAAGGTGTATACATATACATATATATATATATATATATATATATATATATAAATACATACATACATGTCTGTAGACAGCATCCAAAGTGGTCCTGTCTGAGTGTAACATGGACCATAGCAATCACACCCCCCCCAAACAATATGAACATAACATATGAAGAGCATATGCCAATACACTATTACAAATATGTTCTATGGACACAGTCGCCAACACAATTGCAATGACTGCAAATATCCATGACAGAAATACACAGACAGCTTTCATTTTGCAAAACTTTATTACATTCTGATGTATTGCTAAAAGGATTTAAGGACTAACAGTACCTGCATGCTATACAGGAAGCATTTAATAGTGCCTTAATGAATCAGCCTGCAGTTACCGTAGTATTAGTCCACTAAGGGATAGGTGTTCACATAGGGAAAGAACACCCACACACGTATAGATGTTGTATAAAAGGGGTTCCTACATACCTGCATGTGCTATGTACACCCACCAACATCTACCCCACAACCAAAATAATTACATTAGTACATACTGTCATACCATAACCAATTATTCAACTACTGTACAACATCTGCTGAAACCTTAACATACCTGGACACAGACACACTAACATGGCCCTATGTGAAATAGTTGCCGTTATACAATTGAACAGCTGCTGATATAACAGGGTTTGTATGAACTAATCCCGTTTCAGAGGGTTGAAAGATTCGTACACCAGGAAGTGTTACCAAGTACTGATTATCAGCACAGTATGATACACAGTAACACCAAACTAAATATGTGCATGTAATTAGCTACTTAGGAACACCAATTGGTCATCGGGATAGCACATGTTACTGATCTGTAACTATAAAAGGTTGCCTTGTCACACATTCAAACCATCTGTATCTACCTGTAGGACAGTACAAAACAATGAAAGACGAACCAAAAATGAGTATTATACTAGTCAATAACACCTCCGATTACTAAGAAGGTATGTATAACATGTAGTATGTCTGAGTATGTAGTACCTGTTCTGTAAGAATTACAGTGTAATCAATGCATATAGTGGAAATAGCTATCTTGTAGTGATATATTGTTGAGCAGTAGTAATACTTGTAGTATTCTATGTGTGTACTGCTGTAGGTCACATGGCAAACTCCGCATACACCACAAGGGATGATATGGGCTTGAAACCCACCAATTTGCTTACAGCTACTGTCAGTGTCAGGACTTGTCCAACAAGTATGTGCTATAACAGGGGATAGTATATGTCAATATATTGTAGCAGTCAACATATGTATGGGTGTATAAGTAAGATGAACATGTTAAAGGTGGGCTTACCATGCAAATATGGTGTGCATTGTGGGATATTGTGCCAGTAACTGTGTAATGTACAGTATTCTAGGCATATCTGTATTCTATTCTACATTGCAGTTCTGTTATGTTATGCAAACAGTGGTTAAGTTTATTGGCAATTACAATACTCAGTAACAGGATACACATCATTTGTATTCATCTGACAGTTTAGCAGCATGATAGCAAAGATAATTGGAAGAGCCAGGTAACTATCCATGCACATAACACATGTAGTATCCACCTCTCTAGTATCGTTTGCAAGCAATATCAGCTGTGCATGTGTACATGTTATGCAAATGTGTAGTGACCCTTGTTACAGGGCTGGACCTCTCTAGTATCGTTTGCAAGCAATATCAGCTGTGCATGTGTACGTTATGCAAATGTGTAGTGACCCTTGTTACAGGGCTGGACCTCTCTAGTATCGTTTGCAAGCAATAACAGCTGTGCATGTGTACATGTTATGCAAATGTGTAGTGACCCTTGTTACAGGGCTGGACCTCTCTAGTATTGTTTGCAAGCAATAACAGCTGTGCATATGTACATGTTATGCAAATGTGTAGTGACCCTTGTTACAGGGCTGGACCTCTCTAGTATCGTTTGCAAGCAATAACAGCTGTGCATGTGTACATGTTATGCAAATGTGTAGTGACCCTTGTTACAGGGCTGGACCTCTCTAGTATCATTTGCAAGCAATAACAGCTGTGCATGTGTACATGTTATGCAAATGTGTAGTGACCCTTGTTACAGGGCTGGGCCAAATGGCTATGTGCACACCTACATAGAGTGGATATTGAGAGTAGAGACATGCTGGTTGAGCTACCAGGTTTGTGTAGCCCAACTTCTTATTGCCAACCTAACAGCCGCTTGCACATACTGTAGGTAAGGTAGTGCACAGCACTGCTAATGAAACAGGATGCATATCATCTTTAACTCCAGTGTAACAACTGCAGTAGGAGTGTAAGATGTAGGAGACAGCTGCCCATGTGTAATAGCCGCTTCATAGGTGATGGCTCACACTATCTGATTATATCCTGATCATGTTGATAGTGGCATCAGAGTCTATTGATACATGACTCTGTTTGGAGAGTGGGTGTCTGTGCCCAACAGAGCTCATGGTCCTGGTGGATATGTGAGTGTATACCCAGAGAAGGAAACAGACCTGTAGACACTTGCATCATCTGTAATCAACTAACAGGATGTGATGTGCTCCTCAGTGGAGGACTGCTGCTAAAGGTAGCTACAATGTTTCTGTAATAGCCAGTGTTGTCATGTCCATAACACAAATATTTACATGTGAGCATCACTGTCTAAAACATCTTCATAAGCAATACATAAACTAAATACAGTACTTGGTACTTCTAGTACTGAATGCTCATACAGGCATGCTCTAGTACTGAATGCTCATACAGGCATGTCCACTAGTCAGCTACTGGTGTTTACTAATGTCAGCTTTGTGCATGTGGCCATCCTGGGGGAATGTAATCTCTATGCCATGTACACTGCCAAACCCACCTAACACCATGCCCCACATATTGTTTGGGATGCAGCTACAGGGGTAAGCTGGAAGGCAGCCCAGTCTACAGCCATGACTGGACTGGACAGTCATGAGGTGTAGGTTAACACATGCAGCTCATCAACACAACCAACACATACCCTTACCAGAACACAGTAAGGACACCCACACACACTACCAGAAATCACACACGTTCACAGATGATTCTAAGTATCTGGCCAAACAAGTGACTCCCCAAGCAGTAAGAGACAGACACCGAAATACACAAACTGTATGACATAGTTTGCATAATTGTGCCACACCTCAGAACACGTGACTGGAAACATGCCCAACAGTACTCATTTGTGAATGCAAAATCTAGCCCTATGTTACATACCAACCTATACGAAGGCATACATACCATCAGCTGCCTGGCTGCCATGATTAGCCACATACCCATACACTCAAACCACCTTGTGAACTATACACATGGCTCTGACATATTCCATGTTGTTGTGCAGGACCTGTGATGCAGTAGCCTGGACTGCATGGAAACACATGTAGGAACTGTCAGATCTTGTAGCCCGTGCAGGTATGTCCCAAGGCCTGGGTAGCATTCTGCCATTGGCCAGAATGATACTGCAGTACAGGGACAAAAGGAGTGTATTCCACAATTGTCTAGTGTAGTGTTGCAAGTCAAAGGGTATCCAGTATCTGTCATCCTGGGATAACATGGCTGACAGACCATGATGCTTTGCCAGACAGGGCCTGCACCTGTCACCCCTGGGAATCTGGATACTGGCTAGGGCTCATGCTACCCCTATAGTGCCTTCATCATGCATGATACAAGTGAAGGTCCACTGCTGTTACAGGGACAGCCAAGCAATAAACTATGGGTCTTGCTACTCAATGATACATGTCAGAAACACTATATGGACACACATATGTCAATCCCTAACATGGAGAACATATC
Organism: Protopterus annectens; assembly: GCF_019279795.1. NCBI lineage: Eukaryota > Metazoa > Chordata > Ceratodontiformes > Protopteridae > Protopterus > Protopterus annectens. The sequence continues at coordinate 1,147,667,597 of NC_056725.1, read as the reverse complement.
TGTACAGTGACTGAGATATGGATTAAGTCTCCAGAGAGCACCCCTGCATGACCATGTTATAACACATACCTCACCTCTTGCCCATTATCCTTTATTGGAACACACGGGCCGCAGGTGTGTCCATATTCCTGAAGGATATGTACACCCCCACGCTAGTTGCACTTGCATAACTTCAGATGCATTATGCTGAGCAACTACCTTTGTGCCAAAGTGGAATTCAAATTGCATCCTGAGACAGATCACCCACCAGGCTGTGGATGTCCCAACTGTCATAATGTGCTGTAATGGGGAAGATTAGGTCTGAGACAGAACCATAATAATGGCTACTGTCAACTATTCCATTATGAACTGGGAAGACTCCTCATGTACCAACACCTGCACTCAATGCATGTTGGATTCCATCGACTCCACTGACCTGGAGCACAGTACTCACACAAACAGGACTAACAGTATGCTACACATAGTCAGTCTCCAAAGCCAATGTTATGTTTCCTAAGAGCAGAGTGGTGACTGTCATGGCACCCATGCAGATGGACAATGCATGTGCAAATGCTGAATCCTACACAAATGAACCTTACGCAGTCACATATGTGCAGTGATTGTGCCATTGAAACAGAACCAGGATTCAGCCCAACAAAAACAAGAAGGCAAACCGTTGATACCGTGTTTTAAACTGTACCACAGAAGGTAGTAACTGTTGCAAGAGTGAACACACATGAGTGTAGGTGATCCCTGGTCAGCCTCAGTAAGATGCAGATACACCATATAAAACCACACTGTGAAACTACTCAGCCACATATTATGAGGCCAAGCACAGGGCATTCTATAGCTGTGCCATTAATCATAATGGCAACAACAAGACCAGCCATGCTGCACAGCACTATGGCATGGGAAGTACTGCACCTACAGAAATAGCATCCGTTCATCCAGATAGGGTCTTGGAGAACCTAAACCCACTCCCACCCCCCAATAGGTACACTTAGTAATATATCCATGTAAAGGAAAAAAAAAACGACCGCCAAGCACCAGATAACTCTGCAGCATCAAAGAATGAATGTCAGGACACACAAAAAACTGCTGAGGATAGGCTCCAGTGTCCAACACAAATATGAAAATATACCAGGAACTTTACCAAGTAGTACCACTTTATTGCAACACACTAGCGCTTTCACAGAATGCTTCTTCAGGTGTACAACTAATGCAAATACTTACACCTTATATCTACAAGCGAGTCAGTCACATGACATACTCCAATTAATTTTTAAAGATGCAAAGTAAAAACTATCTAACTTTATAAAAAACATAATAAATCTATATCAAAATAAAATTTATATGTTCTATACATACATTAAAATGTATATAAAACATAAATAAATGAAATATCTAAAACATATATTAATGAAAGTGAAAAATGTGAACTATCTATATGGGGCTCTTTTGATAAGGACAGGTTTCATGGGCACATGATCATTCAATCCATGTCCATGATTTGCTCTTAACATCACAATCCATTTAGCCTCAACCTCTTCTGTCCTAGCCCTAATGTCTCCTACTCTTAAGTTCTCATAGGTCCTAGATACAACCATGAAAAGGAATTTATGTTGTTCCTCCATATTCTTCACATGTTTAGCTAAGGCACTGGTACCACTACCTTTACCAATGTGGTATATATGCTCTCTTATTCTATCTTTCAGGGTATGATCTGTCTTGCCAATGTAGAAACATTTGCAAATTATACATTTAGCTAAATAAACCACATGCATGGTTTCACAATCAGCCTGCATTCTGATGTCATATGATCTACCTGTGTCTGGGTGCACAAAAGATGTCTCTTCATTAATATACCTGCATTGTGAACATTTACCACAAGGTCTGGTACCAAAAGCCATCGGTTTACTCTTTCTGTCCTTTACATTACATAACCTCCTTCTCAGGTTCTTTTTATTCTTAAAAGTAAACTGAGGGTTTTTCTCCTTCACTTAAATGTCTAACAATGACTTCACATCTACAACTCATTATGTCACACTTGTCATATTACCTGAGGCATAATCCTGGCACTCATGTGACACATTGACCACAGATGTCAGACAAATTGTAGTATTTTGTTCATTAGCTAAGATTACTGAGAAACTGTTTTGCAAACAATTACTGAATACATTCTTACCTACCCTCTGACAAACAGGTAAATTCAGCAGCAATGAACCATGGATAAAAAGGGTGTCTTCAATAGGAGACATTTCTATATTGGACCTAAAGAATACATTTGAATCTTTTCACAATCATACACCCCCATTTAAAGGCCTAGCTCTATTCATATCAGTGACACTGGCCTTAACATGGCTGTCAGTTTACCCACTGAACAGGAAGCTCCAAACATAATCATCAGAAGAAAAATGTCCAGGAAGCAGTGCCTCAGCAGGAGCACTGCAACGAAGTATTTTAAGCCCTGCTACCTTCTGTTTTCATTAGTAACTTAACTCTTTCACTCTACTCCGACCTAAACAGTACCTTATATGCTGATGACTTCACAATAATTTAACTCAGTTACTTAGTGTTCCCAAAACTACAATGAACTGCAACTAGTTTTCACAATATACAGAGCTAGTTAAGCAACATTGGCCAGTCATTACTAGTAACAATAAAACAGTACATTTTGAAATGTTATTAGAAACAGTCCAGTCCCTTACCTATAGCAGATCATCAAGAAAGTCCACCACTCACCAGTTTTGCAGCACATTGGCCTTTAGCTATCAGCACCTTGAACAGGATTCCACATCCATGTGCCTCTATCATGTTCCCACTACCCTCGGGTCTCTGCTGCCAATGTTTCCTGTTGATTTGAAAATGAACAATGTACATTTGTTTTATCATAGTATGCTCCAATTTCATTTGGATCCTTGTCTACAGTAAGTAGCTGTTGTTTTCCCATGATCCAGTTCATCTGCTGAGTTTATCGGTGGCCACGGTGAGAAGTTCTAAAAGATGAGAGCAGAACCTTGTGAAAGTAATTTGGGTTTTTCAACCGGGCTCCTTCCTGGGTATATTAACTTGTCAGTTTTGGGAGTACTCCATCTTGCCCCCCTTACTCAAATCCCTAAACCCTCTTCTGTTCTATAAACCCACCCATTGGTAATTCCAGTCTAGCAAACATTACATGCCAGAATGCATGAATTTAATGTTGTAGTCAAGCACATTGTGTGCATATTTGTGTTCGCTAATTATAGAAATGTTCATTGTATGCCTCAGAATGCAAAGCTTCAGTGATCAATTCCCAATACAGATATTGGGCTCACAGTCAGATGCGCACCTGCCAGTTATGCAACTTGAAAAATAAAAGTCAATACAGCGAGGATGTAAACCTAAGCATAATACCCCTTGAAGTGTGTTTTGCACCCCTGCAGTTCCTTCTTGAAAACTGTGCCCTCACATCCCTACCGCTTAACAGTACCAGTCCTGAGATCACTTTTCCTCAGAGTAGGAGGAATATTCCAAGGTACTCACAACCTCCCCTTAGAGTATATAATTTATTTGGCTATTAAGGCCAGTCTTCTTGGTTCTCAATTTTTCAACAGGTATTTTGATCATCTCTATAAATTCTGAGATGGCTCAATATTGAATTTCTACCAGCATGTGAATAAGGAAATAGCTTACATCCCAAGCAGAGTTCTATCTACAGTAATGCAAATGCTTCTTTTGTTGCTCTCACAATTCTCTCAGCTAAATAAAGATTTGCATCATAAGAAAGTCGGTGTTTAATCATCTGGAATATTGTTCCACCAACAGCTGTACGTTTCATCTTTAGGCAAGTAAACGCAAGTATTGGCAAAGTCCAGAGCCTTAAAGTACATTTTAGGATTTGTTCCAAATTTTGGGGTGCTTCATATCTTTATATCCACGCTAAAGATGTACAAACTACTGTATAGGTTAGACAAAATGACGCTTCTGTCACACTTATAAGAGACTCTGGCAGTGCTTTGTAATGACATATTAGAGAAGGAGTTATATATGTAGTACCCAAACATGGTTCCCATACACTAAAACAGTAGTACATATCAAGAATATGGGAAATATTCTGTTGCAAACTAAACTGCATCTATGGGAATATCTTTGAGAATCCTGAAGGAACAACACTCCCCCAACAAATTTTAAGGAAAATAAACCTAGTTCTCCTCTGAATTTGAAATCTGCTACACCTAATCATAAAGTAATCTCAAACATTAATCAAGCAAAGAAATGGTATGTACCCATCTATGGAAACACAATCATAATATCATACCTCCAATTGAATTGCTAAACTATAGTCCTACAGACATTTTACTCTTCAATACTCGCCCAAGTAAAAATTCTTGGAGTAGCCAGCCCATCAAATAAATAATGAAATATCAAGCACAGTATGGATTCTAAACCTTGACATAAAGAGATATACAGCTCCTTACCTAAAATTCCTCAATAGAATTTAGAAAACAGAACCAGTCATATACCTGCTATCACATCCTTATTCTTAGGCCCGTCAAAAGCTCCCAGTCTGCCATCAACTCAGCCTTCCCATTGATTAGCAAAGTAGACATGAGTCGTGAAAACACTGAACTGGTTTAAAACTATCACAGTACTACTGTAGAGTGTAAGGCGGGCAAAACACAACCAACCTTCAATCCATTATACATAGGTGTCCAGAAGGCAAAAACATGGCCCACTGCTATTTGCATTATTCACTGATATTAAATATATCAAAGTCAATTGATATCATCCAATAAGCAGAGTCTTTGTTCTTATATATGTTCCACAGCACTTATAACTGAGCTTTTACCATCATACAGCAGTATTTTTATCCTCTTGTGAAACATGACTATTCCCCCAAAACTATTACCTACTAAATTTAAAAAATCAAAAATATTAGTATTATATCTGGGGTGAATAATGCAACCACAGACAATGTGTGTCAAACAAAAGTCCATTAGGTTATTGTTGACTAAAACTCCAAAATGTGAATTCAGCACTTGGTCCACGAGTAACCCAACATTAATCAAAAAGCTTGAGGGGGTATATAAACCAGAACCCTTCTCCTGGTTTCACCTGTATTGATAAAAAAACAGCCTGTACTTGCCTACTTCATGTATAATTTATTACCCTATATTCTTAAATATCTAAATGAAATCAAGTAAAAAATTGAAGTTCTGGCAAATGCTGTGAAATTGCATCCAGTCATCCAAACATAACTCACCAGTGCAATGTGTACTAACAATCTGGAATGGATATATCTTCAGACTAAGCATTCTCTCTTAGCTAAAAAAAAAAAAAAAAATCTACGTGAGTATCTCTATATAAACTAGATAAATAAGTTCCAACCGTGTCCAATATGGGTCTGTATTAATTAATAAATACATATTCTGTGAATATGTATCTATCAATGCCTAAAAAATCAAATTCATTACAGCGAACATGGAATTTTTCCCAGGGTTAAAACCACTGTGCTATCAAATTCACAGCTTCTGCTCTTTTCCCCACTGGGGTGGAACAATCTTGAAGTTGGTATATATAGCTGTGTGTAATAGCCTCCCCACTCTGGGTGGGTTTGATTTAGTGCAGTGTGTGTTCTAGGAGTGCTACAGGGTGACTGGTTCCTAACCCTGGACAAAATGCTACCCCTGTAATGAATTTTGCTGTTTAGCCTTTGTTGAATATGTATTTGATGAATTAATATAGACCCTTCTAATATATAGTTCCTATCTTCATCACCCTAATAGGCCTCCCATTGCCACAAAATATTAAAAAGCAATACAAAATAAAGCAATTATTTTGAGACTCCACTTTATTACGATTTGTAGCTAAAATATGGAGCTCCATGCCAGCCCTATATGACTATAGCAAACTTGCAACATTTTTTAGGAAATTACATACACTGGTAGGCTCATAGGTAGGTCACTAGGCTATCGGCCCAAGGGCCTATGCAAGCCTAGCCAACAAGGTTCCCCGGCTTACTTTCACCCAAGAAAGGCTATTTTCCTGTGCCACTGCTGAGCAGAGACACAGAGGTGCTCCCCGGGGTGTATTTCTTATTTCCCATCCACTCATCAAGATTTTTCTTGAAGAGTATTAATGAAGAACTTTGCTTGACATGGATGGGTGCAGCTCCTGTTCCAGAGTATGGGAAGTCTGGGATGGAATCTATCCCTCCAGCATGTCCCAAGGTTTATTGTGGGTGACAAGGTTTAGGTCCCCAGAGTGCAGCTCGAGGTGTGGGATTGGGATTTCTCTTTTAGGTGTAGCATGTCCAACAGCTCTGCTCTGAGCTATGAAGCTTTATATAAGGCAGAGATCACCTGTGAGTAGTGAGTTGCCACGGAGTAAAGCTGGAGTTTTTGAGGCGGCCAGTGTAGGGCATTTGTTTGGAGACCAGTAATGCTCTTTGTGAGGTACTTCGTGGCCTTCCAAATAAGCTGCTGCATGATGTGTCTCTTGTGAGGTACATTCAAAAAGGGGCGCTTGTAATTCCCTATAATGGGTCTAATGAGTGTCGGTAGAGGGGAAATAATGACCTCTTTTTCCTGGATGTATATCCCTTTTATGATGAAGTGTTCGTTCAGACATGACATAATTATTTCTTCTCTACCAAATGCTAGTAAAACAACTTTTGTCTCCCTCTCTGTTTAAGTAAGTTAACATTATTTCTAAATTAGATGGTGATTTTACTGCTTTCTTATGTTTTATTACAACAAACGCCTTCAGAAAATAACTTTGTAGCTTAAAGGCTTATAGAGCTCCATGCCAGCCTCATATGACTATAGCAAACTCAAACATTTTTAAATCATAAACCACTGAAATATCTAAGTGAAATCTTATGACCAAATCTAATTCCTTAAGTAAACAATACTGAAGGTCATAGTATTAGTATAAACATACATTTGTACAACAAATATTTAATAATTAATTCTTAATTTCTTTTTATCAAAATTACTATTTGGCTATATATAGCTGTTTCAGAGACTCATGTTTTACCTTGAAATGATTTCTGGCTTATATAGCTGTTTGAAGGCTAGTAATCACCGTATGTTTATATAAATAATCTTATTGCATCAGTAGCAGAACATTTCTTACAACATTTAAAAATAATTTTAAGAATAGATGTAAAAATCACAGACCCTATAAAACACAATGTCCAAAACTAGATGAATACAAAGCTTTAGTACACAAGACTTTGTATTACTTTGTCCAGTACCTTTTTATGACTGTACCCAAATTTAACCTTCAAGGCAGAGCTCCAAAAATTTTTGTTCAAGAGTTCACTTCACCGTGTATTAGAGAAGGGCAAGGCCAAGACAGACCTTATGTTATGTTCTGCTTCTTCTCCCCGTTATCGCCTATAGCAGAACTCCGGGTTCAAGTTAATGATTGGCAGTAGATTCTGATCTAATGCCAAGGTGCCAGCTAGACATCGAACCTTCAAATTAGTTGCAATTCCATTTCCACGCATATGCCTTCTAAACGCTTCACTCCAACCGCTGGAGGGCATGCACTCATGACAGATCGCGACCCCCGCACTCCAGCCGAAGCTAGGGCCAAAAGGGGAAACTAGAAATCTAGTATTGTAATTGCAATAAACCCAAAGTCAGTAGCTCCAATTGTAATGGTGTGAAACTGTGAAATATGGCTTCTTCATTGTACAAAAGAAAAGAACAGTTAGTAAAATTTATTTCTTATTAATGTACTGATCTACAAAAGATGGAATAAAAAATTCAGGAGGCTGGGAATTCAACAAGAAATGGAAGTTAATGTAACATTTTTCAAATAAGAACATTGCTGTTAGGTTGTGGCACAGAAAACTATCACTTATTATACTTAAAGATAAACTATTGTTTGAAGCGAATCAGATTTCGAAAGTCAAAATCATTTTTCCTTTCAAGTCAGTCATCAGGGAATTTTGTGCTCGGTAGTCGTCAGTTATGGAAGCAGAAGCGTCCTGGAAGGAAATTTGAAGCTTTGTTGTTTTACCAAAGCACGAATCAAATGGAAGCCCAATGCCTGTTCAGTCTAAAAGGGAATAGTTTGCTCTCAAGCAACATCTCTGCAGGTGCCAGTGAAAAAGGCCCACAGCCATGAACCCAGGTGGTAGTCATGAATGGATGTGTGTTTTGTCCCTGTAGGGAAATACGTATCAAAGTGTTAAAGATGGTGTTTCAGTGTCGTTGGGAAACCCTGGAAAGCTGGGAGACAAACCAAGGAAAACAGTAATTCAAACTTCAAGTCTGGGGTAAGTACAAAATGTTACCTTCGCTCAGTTTGTTGTCTTGCAAAGAAGTTCGGTACAATTCCAGCGAGCGAAAAAGTAATGGGTCCTTTTTCTCGTGAAACGTACCGCTACGTCGTCATATACCTTTCCACAGCCGCCGCCGCACCGAAAGCACCGGCAAAACAAAGAAAGTTTGCTGCAAAATTCTACACAAAATGTTCGTGTTTAAGTAGTAAAGTTCCTGCAGGGAGGTATGGTATACTTGGGCACAAAAGTGTGTTTTTAAAAAGCTGCTTCACTTCTATGGTATGGCTTTTGCAAGCCTTAAATGTTTTGTGCTTAGCTCTCACAGTCTGAATAATTTGCCTGTCCGGCACAGGCTCAAAAGAAGTTGCCTGCAAGTAGTAGTCAAATGTCATATGTCTAGGGAAACGTGGAAAGCAGTATGCAGCAACCTGCCCCAGCCGTATGCAGTCCTCCTCTCGGAACAGGCCTGCCACCGTCCCAGACCACTGAAGGCAGGCTCTCACCAACTGGCACTGCCCCCGGCAAAGCTCCCGCAGAGCAGTCAGCAGCCTCCGAATGCCGAGCACCGGTTCAAGTGTACTTCGTTTGCCTGATCGACGGTTGGGATTTTCAGAAGGTCCATATGTATTAGGCCTGAGGATGCCTGTATGCCACATGTCAAATTTACACTCTGTAGGATACTGAGTATAGTGATAAATCTTTGAGGTGGTCCAAAGACCTATTGTTTAGGACTTGTATCCCTTTTAGGAAGTTGCATCTCTGTGGCTATTCCAATTGTTGCATGGTCTGCAGCAGATATATGCCAAAGTGTAATATACAAAAATGATTGACCCTAATGAGGGCTTTGTAAAGGGACAATAACATCTCTAGATATAGTCCCAATCAATTTGTTTATAAGCTGTGCAATATACAAAGACTTTCTCTTATGACTCTGAACATATGCTGGTCAAATGTTAGCCACCTGTACACAATAAAAAGTTCCTAAATGTCAAACTACTGGGTCAGTTTTCAGAGGGTATTTTCGTCAATTTGGCAGTTCCCTGGAGTGGATGACTTCCCCAAGCATATGATAATGTATTTCTTGAGCTTAGTTTCAATTCATGATTCCTGATACCAGTTATTATAATGTCCTAATCTGCATGATGGTTAATCTATCGTAGATTCAATAACTGCTCCTTAGCTTGCGGGTGTCATCTCTGCAAAACATAGTCAGCCAAAACCCTTGGTATTTCTACTTCTTTGAGTATGTATATGCTAAACAGAAAAGTCTCAGCATCTAACCCTGGGACCTCCATTATTGACTGGTCTCCTTCCCCATTTCCTATCCTGACCTATCAGCAAGCGCTGCATGCATACTTTGATTTCCAAATTCCGATTGTAATATTAAATTATACCTTGTACAATACAGCACCACTTGTCAGAATGTGTTTTAAATTTGTAGTTTTAAATAGTCTCCAGTAAGCAATGAAACAAAATATATGAACCCAACAATGACAAACTACCCATTTCAGAAAATCTCCCAACCATAAAAGGCCACTCAAACTTCTGTCATTACAATCCACCAATACTTCAGTAAATATGCAAAACCTCTACAGAAGTAAGTCATCTAAATAATCCCACAGGTACAAGGATCTATAACTAATGTGAAGAGTTTGCTGCTAGGCAAACAACCTTTATACTTCATTGTTTCATCTACAAATAAAGTGCCTGTTGCCCTTCGCTAAGAATAAATTGCCTGTGCTACATTAAAAAATGATAAGTTTGGGGTAATTTTCAATGGGAAATGGATGTCAAACTGATAACAGAAACATAGTTACTAGGTAACCCATCCAAAGGAGGAAATTCAAAGGACTGCAGCATCTACTCCCTTTAAAGTTAATAATACAGCACGGTATTAGCAATCCATCTGCATACTGTGGGAGTAGAACCCACAGCCTTCTGCATCAAAAAAAGCAATAATTGTTGTGCTACTAGTAAATGCACCGACTTAGCATAAGTAGCATTAAACTCCTCTTCCCCCTGAAGCTCTCAGCTCCTTGTAAAATCCATAATTTGACACTCAACTAAATCTCTCAACTTCAGAGTACAAGAAATCTGAACAAGCTAAAATTTATTTGGGGGGCAAAGGCCCAAAACCAGACACATTTTAAATATTGCTTGTATAATCTTAGAAAGTTTCTAAAATGAAGTGTTTTGTAAGTTACCATGTGTTTCTGAAAGATAAGAAGATCGGAAATTTAAATACATCATTATTTGGTGGATCTAGTTCTCACTGATTTGCCAGAAACCATTAGACAAAGAGGCAAACCAAATGTATGAGAGCCAAATATTCCCAGGAAAATCTGGGCCAGTTGGAGAGCGCATCTAACTCTCCTAATCACAAGTGGTGTAGTGCTGGGTAGGAAGCCCAGCCGTTTTATTCGAAAATACTTTAACCACCTGCGGTATACCTAATCAGTATTTTACACACTTACACACACACACACACACACACACACACACACACACACACACACACAGACACACACACACACACACACACACACACACACACACACACACACACACACACACACACACAGGAGCACCATAACTCCTGCAAAATAAAGAACAAAACTCTCCTTACTCAGCATGATTCTGCCCACAGCACCAACAGAACAGCTGCAGTATAAACTCCTGTAAATACAGAGCAATAAGAGAACAAGAAATACAGTTTAGTTAGTTTAACTTCTGTGTGCTAACCATCGCTAGCACGAAAATCTAATTTTATTAATTTTCCCTTTTCCTCGACAGGTCTTGCAGCTGTAAAGTGGGGCCTCCCTTCCCCTGGCTCTATGGTCCCACTGCCCCAAGGCCACCCCAACACACAGAAGGGACATCCCACACAGGAGGAAGGTATGATCCAAATGTCCCAACTGCAGCTGGTGACATACACAATAGCTTCCTTAGATTATGTTTGATCTCTTTATATACAGGGCCAACTGGAAGCAAAAAGAGATGTGCTACAGTTGCGTAATATATAAGGATTTTGCACAGAATTCCACATCCTGTGAACCTAGTCATTAAGTTCTCCATGTAACATTTACAGTACTCCTATGCTGATTTTACAGGTGACCTATAGTCCATGATCCCTTGGACCAATCTGGAGCCTTTCATTTATTTCAGCTTCTGCCAGACTATTAGCATGCCATATATAATGCAATCTATGATCTTAGAATTCTTCTGAATCACATTATCTATACATGATATAATGTGCCTTATCTGGGTGGACTAACTTCAAAGTATCGGTAGATCTTTACGGGAGGTGACACCTCCATAATGTTAACTCCATTGTTTTTGTAATCCAAGTTTCCAAAAACTTCCATCGTTGATTTACTCCTATATTCTTTCTAGGCCCAAAATAACTCCCTAAACACCTTGCTGAACTCTTCACTGCACCACTGCCTACAGTAATGTGCCCTCCCAAAACAACACCCAATTTCTCTGTTAAAGATTATTCTTTTTAAGTCAGTCTTAGTCACCTTAGAAGCTTACAATATTCCTCTCCATCCCATTGCTGAGTCTTCTTCTAACCCATCTCTCTCTCATTTCCTTTCCCCTTTTTAAAGCATGGTGTGTCTGCTTATCATATCCCACCTTGAATTTCCATCTACCAGTGTGTATGTACCAAGCTCTCTTGGATTTCATTCAAGCTCATTCCTACCACTTCACAATTTTTATAATAAGCCTACAACATGCTGTCCACTTGCTTAATTTCCTTTTGACTTGTAAGTATACCAGAAGTGCCTTAATAATGCTTTAAGTGTATAGCTCCAATTAGGGCTTTGTTAAGGGTGGGGACCTCAGTATTCACTGGCCTTCACCTTTGCTCCTTTATATGATACTACATGATTGAGTCTCGCTAGTGACTATAACCTACAAAGTCCTTTCTTCCCACCAAAGCCCACTCCACCCCCAACAAATATCGTATGCTACCTAACATTATCCGCAAAATCCATAACTTTGCAATTGTTTTATTAACTGCAAGCTGCCACCCACTTACCCACTCTAATAGCTGCCTCATCACAACTGGCTCCATCTGCTTCTGAAGCCACTGCACTAATCTTGTGTCACTACCGTTGCAGTTAAGTCTCCTATTTCAGTTCAACAGGATGCAAATGTACTCAAGTCTGGTCCAGTGGGCGGGCTGGTGACTTCAAATCAAAGGGGGCGGGCTGCAGGACACAGCTGAATGGGCCACTAGCTTAGGAAGGGGTGCAGCCAACTAGAAAGTGCTGTATAAGCTTTACAAACCACAAAATCAAACTCTTTAATTAAATATGCTGTCCTGGGTGCCAAACTGTCATTAAGAGAGTCAATCAAGACAAAATGAAGTATAGAAGAAAAAAGTTTATTTCAATACTATTTAAATGGCGCTTCTACTTAATATCTAGATGGAAACAAAAAAGGTTGTGAGGTATGAAAAAATAAATTACTTTAAATACATTACTGGAATGCTGGGGTCAAAATCAAGTATAAGAAAACAAGCAGCACTCAACCTAAACCACTTCTCCTTGGACTGCAGTTATAATTATAATTTATATTCGGGTTTTATTAAAGTACCATGTAATGTGCTGGAAAGTAGCAATCTCTATGATAATTCCCCACTTGTAAAAAATGTTTCTATCCAAAAAGACCTGCTGCCTGACAACAACTATCATCTACTTGTGTCATGGGAAACATGATCAAAGTAAAAATGAAAAGCAAATAAGAAACAAGCTCAAGATACATTGTTGAAAGGATTACTGCACAGGTTAGTGGACCACATAATGAGGCATTATATCTCTGTTTGTTTATATATATAAAGCCTGCAAAGTATTAACAAAGCCCTAAATAAAATGGAATGGAGCTTCTTAAAATAACAGAACTCTGTCCTTTGGCCATAAATACACTGTCATATGCATTTCCAATACCAAAGGCTTCATAATGCTATCTAAAGTTAAGGTAAGTATTTTCTGCATGGCAACAATAGAAAGGCTTCTAATGTTGGCAGTTCTTAACAGTATACATAAAGCTACTTGCATCTTACAATCACAGACAAGCTTTACCTGATGGTCACAAAGCATTGCTACTTTCTAAAACACAGAGCAACAGGCACTCTTCTGAATAATAAAATCAACAAGTGTAAAAGATATGACAGAAACCAGGGACATTCTGCAACATCAAGAACAGATGAAAGCATATGTGTTCACCTTGATGGGGATACTCTTACATTTACACTGCATAACTGCTCCTGTCTTGGACACATCCATCACTACATGGGGAGTGGGTGCAAATAATTTATGTCACAATTTTAAATGTCTCTGGCTGACTGTGATAGCCCTGGACACATTTGTCATACCTCCTCAACCTCCTCAAAGTAAGAAATCTGGACAAAGCCATACATAGAAGTGGGGACAAAGGGCCCCTAAAATAAGGGATACCCTTAAATATTACTCTTTATAAACTTAGAAAGATAATAGGAATAGTAGGTCTCTATGTTAGTATGTATTTCTGAAGGGTATGAAATCTGAAACTCAAATGTCTCATTATTTTCTAACTTCAGTCTTTAATGATTTTCCACTAATTTGCCACAATTTTATAAATAAATGGACCAAAAATGTGATGCAAAAATATGTAAATAGCCACACAATACAGCTGGGGGAACCTGTCAAAGGATACTTTTTAATATTAGTACTGCTAACTTGAGTAGCTGGACAAAATAAATCTACATGCATTTGAAATAAAAGTAATCTATAATTGTTACATTTATTTATTAAATGTAAACCTCCACATTTCTTTCTGAGCCAAAATCTAGGTAATAGTTTGAGAGTTTGATATGCCCAATTACTTATTTGCATCGCATTCTCAACCTTGTTAATGCAGGAAATCTGGGAAAGGACAACTATATTGGGGTACATATAACAGTACTAAAAATTGTTCTTGTATAAATCCGAGATAGTTGATAGAATAAATATATCTTGCTTTAGCATGCATTTTTCTGAAGGTTGTGAAGTCTGAAACTCAGTGTCTGTCATTATTTAGTGACTTAATTCTAAATGATTTGCTAGAAACTACAAATTCCCCATGAGGAACAAAACCAAAATAAGAAGCAAAAATCTGTTCATATTCTATGAAACTGGACGCTTTGAGAGGTATAGTTCAGCCAGGTTGTCTCTTTTTGAGTTTGCCAACCTTCCCCACAAAAATCATGGTCGAAGTTTTGAGCCTCCCCTGCAGCCATCCAATGGACCATTACTAGCTATTTTACCCCAATTACCATAAACACTAATATGCATACTGTTTTACTTCTAATGACATGATTTGATTTCATTTGAAAGTTTTATTTTGCATTTTACAACACAAATACTAACACGTCATAAACAAAGTAAATGTAGTCTAACAATGAAAACAGATACAGCATTAAAATGTTCTGCCCCTTGAAACTCACATTCATTGGTAGAAACAGCATTGAAAACCTACATCTAAAAGAAAAATATATTTCCATATTAGTGGCAGATAAAAATAACTTTGGGCTATTTTCAAATGATAGGCTCCCTTGCACACAAAAAATACATGTGTCTCTTGGGTGGATGCACCCTCCTGATTGCATTAAATTATATTCCTTCTATGAATACAGTACAGCAGTTAGAGAGTGTTTTAAATGTATTGTTTTTAACATTTTCCAGTAAACAATGAAACAAAATGCATGCTCCACTAATGACAAACTTCCCAGTTAAGAACATTACCATCATAAAAGCGCCCACTGTCTCTAAGCAGTCCACCAGTATCAGTAAATATGCACAATCTCTGCAGAAGTAAAAGTCATCTAAATAATTCCACATTAAAAAAGATTCATAACTAATTTATGAGTTGTTGCTAGCAAAACAACTTTTTATATTCTATATTGTTTCATCTACAAATAAAAGTGCCTGTTGCCCTTGGAGGAATAAATTGCCTATTACATTAAAAGATGATAAGCTAGTAGTATTGCACAGAGAATGGATGGCAAATAATGGACAGGTTCATAGTTACTAGGTATCTTCAGCTAAAGAGGACATTCTCAAGATAAAGCAGCAGCCACCCTATTTACAGCATTGTGCACAATATCAGCAATGTACTTGCATACTGCAGGAGGAGAACCCACAGCCTTCTGTATCAAAGTAAAGTACACTACCTGTTTGTGCTATTTACAACATAAAATGGTCTCAGCATAAGCAGCACTAAACTTCTTCCCCTGCAGCTCTCAGCTCCTTGTAAATCTATTCACAACAGCTGTATCTCCCAACTTTGCAGCACAAGAAATCTGCTGAAAAATGCCAAAATGTATTGAGGAGGACAAAGCCCAAAACCAGGGACACAAATCAAACATTGTCGTATACCCTTTTGGAGGTTGCTAGGAATAAAATGCTGTGTTATCACCATGCATTTCCTAATACAAGTCTTGAACCCAGAACCTGTGCAAAAACAGTCAGAGCAATATACCACTATGCCAAATCAGCTGCTTTATGAAAGCTATTGAAGACTAAAACTTAAATGGCCACTACTTTAGTGAATTGCCCCTACCATAGCTGTCAACCTATTAGCATAAAACACCTGGACAAAGCCAGTAGTCAGAATACAACCCCTCAAACATATTCAGTGAATTTACTCTCATAGCCTTCCCAACCTTAGTACAAAACCTGGATGAAGCCAATAATTGGAGAATACAGTCCCAAAAATAAGGACAAATTTCAAATATCTATCCTATAAACTTAGAAAATTACTAGAATAAATGTTTTGTAAAGCGCCATGTAAATTTCTGAAGAATATGAAGTCTGAAATTCAAAATGCCACAAGTTTTATTTATTTAACATTTGTTAACCAGAAAAGTCTGA
The DNA here is from genome assembly GCF_019279795.1 of Protopterus annectens. Classification (NCBI taxonomy): domain Eukaryota; kingdom Metazoa; phylum Chordata; order Ceratodontiformes; family Protopteridae; genus Protopterus; species Protopterus annectens. Next base: position 1,147,651,448 of record NC_056725.1, on the reverse strand, counting down.
CTTGGAACAAAAGCCAATTTTCAGCAGAGGCCCAGGGAGAAATAATTGCAGACACATGTCTCTCTTTGCAACATGTGGGAGGACACTCAGAGCAAACACACACAAACACAGGGAGGACATGAACTCCATAGAAAGCATGTACAGCTCTAGAATCAAATCAGAAAAACCCTAGTTGTGGGACAACAATGCCCACTGCACCATTAATCATTTAAGGAACTGGAGCACTCAGAAACCACATATTTTACAAGGAAATCATGAACAGAACAAAATATAAGACAAAAATCTCCAAATACCCCCCACAAATGGTGGTGGGTAGGGAATTCAGGCCTTTGCTGCCCAGTAGTCAAGGTGGCTGTGGTTCAAGCACTCAGGCATCCTGAGTTCTCTCTCACCCACCAGTACACACACACTTCTAGAGTCAACAATCTTGTACCCGCCAAATGCACAGCTTCTTCATCCTGCATTTTGCAAACCTACAAGCTTGCTGCTAAAAATCCACAATTTGCTTCCAATTGGTACCCAAAGTCCGCCAGCAAAACTCAATAGCTTTCTGTGTCACATTCATGCTGTCGCACACGCCCAGTTTTGTGGCTGTTCCCTGGAATGGTCCAAGACTGCACTCTGCAGTCCAATTCCATTCCTAGTCTATGCGCGGTTAGCACTGCATAGACTTCTGGGGAATCAGCAGTCTGCCTCCTTCTTCCTGAATCCAGACTGGTAAGGCAGCAGTCCAAATTAACTTTGTATGTGGAGGACGGGAGGACTGTAGGACTGTACCCATTGTGGTTCACAGCTAGCTGCAGTCCTGCAGTCCAAATATCATGAGCTACCAGTGGTCTACTATTCTTAGTACGTGCAACTCTCTTCATAAAAATACTTTTGCCAGATAGTTTCCTCTTGTCAGTTAACCAGTTTAGTAGCTAACCATTTAGAACATCACTCTGCCTTCTTTTCTTCCATCAACTTTCTGTAAATTATTTGGCTTTATTTTATTTATTTTACATTTGTTGGGATCTTATGTCCGAATTGGTAAATGTCCATTTTCAGCAGAGGGCCCTAATAGAAAAGCTCCATTACATACACATATATACTTACAAAAAATAATTACATATAATGTGCAGTTAGTATTCAAATGTTTGGACAGCAGAAATTATATATACTCTCATGATTTTAAATTTCTAAGTAATAGATTAACAAGTTAGTGCACCCCTAAGGCAACAAGGAAGAAGAAGTAAGGACATCCTGATAGAGAGGCATTAGTCAGGATGGGAACGGTCAAGTAACCAATGTGGATGTAAAATACTGTTTCAGGCTCCTTTTTAAATTGGATCAGAGAGGGTTCTAGTGTAAGGTTAGTAAGGGAAGAGAGTTCCAAATTTTACCTGCTACAGAGTTGGTGAATAGAGAGTTTCCAGCTGAGTTATTGGATATGGTAGTTTGAACCAGTAGTTTATTCGATGACCTAAGTGCCTGTGGATTAGTTTATATAGGGCTACAATGTTTGTAATTGAGGGGGGTATTTCGTTGGTATAGTACCTTTGTAAGCTACTATAAGTTGGTTAAATTGTAGCAGGCTATTCAGTTCTGTTTTCAACCAAGATGATTTAGGTTAAGACAGTGATGTGTCCTATAGGCTTACCGGTGGTGAATCTAGTAATATGGTTATAGTAGCTAATAGCCATTGAGTCTCAATTTTGTCTGTAATTAGTGAGTACTGGGGAGGCATAAAGAAGGGTGGGAGTAGGCTAGAGAGTGCGTTGTATTTCTAGCATGTGGAGTTAGGAAAGGTTTAATCTTGTATAATGATCCTACTTTTTTATTAATAGTTTTGTTTTGTTAACATGCAATCAAATTTAAGGCTGTTCCGTCTATGATTACACCTAAAATGTTTTGTATGGGCATCAGGGATAAATGATGGTACCCATTATTGATTGTATAGAAAAGGATAAAGTAAGTAGATTTATGAGTAGGGAGAAGAGTAGTAACTTTGTTTTGTTTGGGCTTAAGATAAGATGCCGTCTGAGAGCCAGTTCTTCAACTGTGTTGAAAGTGCCTGCCAAGGACAGTAACTTTGGTTGGTGGTTGAGCATACTCACCGGAGTCATCCATGCCACTGGAATGCAGGTTGCACTGCGATAAATCCGCGTGGAGGCTCGGGCTGATAAAATAGTGAAGAGGAGGGGTCCTAGTCTCATGCCCCTGTGGATCCCTACATGCTTTGGTAGGAAGCTGGATAGTTTGTCCTGCCATAGGACAGCCTGTTGTCTACCACTCAAATAATAGATTGGAACCATGGAGTGTAAGGCAAGGGATTATCCGCTGGAGTATTTATTTCAGTGTTTGATGAGGTTGGTGGTTAACCAGTCAAAGGCCTTAGAGAGATCTTAGAAAGAGAGCTGAGGAAAGCTATTTTGAGTCTGGTTTATGACATTAGAGAAGGAAAGAAGGGCTATAGCGGTACTATGATGAGGCCTGAATCTATGCTGAGAGTGTTACCAAGCAGATTGTTAAGTGAATAAGATGTAGTGCAAAAGTTGTTTATGGGATGCACTTCCATGATTTCATCCAACGGTGGATAATAGCTATTGTTCTGGAAATCTGACAGTTCAGTGGCACTGCCACCCATGTAGTGTGGGATGACATGAGATACTCTATGATAAAGGGGCTGGTGGCTCAAGTATGGTTCTGGTTTATTAAGATGAGATGGGGGTATGCTATGGCATCCGCTGCTATTTGCAGGTAATTCAGCTGAGAGGAGGATCGCGCAGAAAGAGAGTGGTTTGCCTTAGTTTTTTAGTAGGGTACAGATTTCAGTGAAGTGGGGAACAATTTGAAAGCCGCTGGATAGTTGTGAACTAGGTATGGTAACTTTTTTACATTAGTGTAGCTGGGGGTTTAGTTGGCTAGCTAGGCCGGAGCAACTTCGTAAAGAAAACTATTAAAGGTGCATTTGCACCTCTATGGGGGTTTTATGGAGTGTAGTTTCGAGAGAGTTGGTGTGGTAGTTCGTCCTGGGTGGAAGTAGTTGGTTTATACCTCCCCAGAGCTGGAGGTTGTTCTGATTCTTTTGTTGCACATGTTTTTCTTTTTTTATCTATGATGGATTTTCTATCCATTCCTCTTAGCTGCCGTTATTTAATTTTATCTGTGTCATAGGTACACCCGTACCTGCTTTGTTTCTATATGATTTTTGACTTTGTATTGTTGTGGTTTCAATGTAGTGCTACTTTTAGTTTTAGTCTTAGTTGTTCACAGGAGCATGGGAGTTATGATGTACAATTGGGAATTTAGAGTTAAAAGTACTGGGCCAGCATTGTCCAGAGGCAGTTGTTTCAGGACTGACCAAATTGTGTGTAGAGTTTGACTTAATTTAGGAACAATGGGTTACATTTTTCTTATTTCTACTGTTTTGTAGATGGCTAGTGCTCACTGGCTTTGAGTTTAAGTGCATATAGGTGTGGGGAAGTGATCAGCCTTGCTTCATCAAGGAGGATCCCCATTTATATGAGTATGTGTGAATGTGGCTACTGATAAGTAACCAGTCTAGTGCATACTTTGTGAAGTCAGTACTCCCTATCATGGTAAGTATGTTTGTGTGTGAACTCACAAAGTGCTATAATGTGGAGGCAGCTCTAGTGGGAAATGCAGTTATTCAAAACAATATTAAAGCCTCCTAGAACAATAGTTTCCTCTTGGGGAGGTTACTAGATAAACCAACAACAGTGTGGATTTCTTCTCAGGGTGCTTAAGTGTTGTTAACTAGTGGGATATGCTACAATACGACAATATTATGCATCATTTTTATTAACAGGAGGTGGTAGAAAGAATTTCTGCATTATTGATTTGAGGTGTTTTGTGGGGAGTCCATGATGACATTTCCTAAGAATTGCAAAGTACAGCTACCCCACCTCCCTCTTCTGTTTATACAGTCCAGACAAAGTATACTGCAAAATCTAGAGGTAATACCTCACCATCTCTTGTTAATGGTTTTGTTTTCAGGTTTCTGCTCACAGCATGTCAGGCGAAAGTGTAGGCTAAAAAGGGCATGCAAGCTTTGTATCTTGTTATTTATAATTTTACGTTTTAGTGATACATCAGGAGGAATTCAAGTGGGGCTGAAGTGAATGGTGGGCTAGTGGGCTATTGTTGTAGGAGTTGGTGCCACAGGGGAGGATGGGCCTGGGTTTGGGTGGGATGTCTCCTAATCTGTACACGGTTATAGTGGAGGCTAAATCACTTAAGAATTTGCATATGTTTTTAATAGTTTTGTTTCTTTTTAAGATGCTTTTGGGCTTATTAGGCTGATAGTATTTAGGTGTTAAGGAGTTAGGTGTTATGAGTGTACTAAATGTGCTTCTCCAAAGTTAGATACCAAAGGGGTAGGGTGTGATATCCCTAGATAATTGATTTTCTCATAGGAAGGTGAGGGAAATATGGAATTAGCATGAAAGGTAAATAGAGACACAATAATAAAACTTGGTTTTAGGGGAGTAGAACTGAGGAGTGGCAAAGACATGGCATCAGCTTAGATCCTGATCAGGTATAAATGATTAGAAAGTAGGGGGAGTGAGAGCAGGGTGGGCTCCGTGGGGTTGTTTGTACATATCATGGCTTAGAAAGTGATTTTATTACTATACATTTAGCACTACTAAATGGGTGGATATGCAGTAGCAGTGGTAGGGTATGAAGCGAGCCCAGCCAGAAGGAGGAAAAGCAGAGCAGCTGTCCGAGAGCACAAGGGACACCTCGAGCATGCAATAAATAAAGAGGTGTGGCACACATAGAAGTACTAAATGCTCACAACATATTTGGTATCAAAATTATTTAATCATTGCTTGGCAGCATTGTTTAGGGACTTTAATGTACCCGCAGTTAGCTTATTACACAAGTCCTACTCTAGTTTTAGTCAGGTGAATCTGAGAGCTACAATTGGGGATACTTATTTGAGAAAGTAAGCAGATTTTAAAGGAAGCCTGTAGGATGGCCTGAAGGTGAGTAGACCCAGTTCAGCTTACATTTAGTGCTAGTATATAGGAGTTAGAGACAGTAATTCAGAAAGACTTTTTGTCTCACGAACATGATGATTGTATTTCAGTTGATTCAGCTGTGTGATGTCTATCTAGCGTAGCATGGCTTCTCTCAGGATAGGAGCAGTTAGAGTGATAGCACCTGTGTAAGTGTAGCATATGTTAGAAAGGAAACAATTCATCTATAGACTTACATTACCCAAGAAAAGCGGCACCCAATAGTCCAACAGGGCAGCAATTTTCAGCAATAGCGCAATCACATCCCTACACAGCCATATAACTTATATGCCCTATGTAATCTCTACACCTCAAATTAACAAACTTCTTATATTTGTACAGCTTCTAGCTTATAATGCGTTGTTTTAACTATATAGTAACTGAGCCTCTGCCAAACAGAAACAAGTGTGCTATTTACCACGCTTAAGCTTATAGCCAACACAAAGCAAGTCATTTTAAAATCAGTTATAGACTTCACCTTTAATAAACAGTTCATTTGTTGTGCAGCTTCTGTACTTTCACAAAGTTTACAGTATGTAAGTTAAGTACCTTTTAAGATGGTTTCATTTGTAGTGATAGTTAATTTATCGTATCCTTGTCTATACATTATATTCTCAGAGTATAGGCAGATTCAAGCAGAAGATACATCAGTTAGCAGACTTGCATCACACAAAACAACAGTAAGTAATGCATTGCAGTTGTAACAAAGGTCTTGTTGAAGTCTTGATATAGAATATCTCACATCTCTTTGTTCACCCCAGTAGTAACCTAGTCAAATAAGTTGGCCAGCCTTTTATTTCCTGCAACACTTAAACTGGGAAAGGAAGCTATGTTCTGATACAGTGCCTCTGAATAGATCATGGTAAGCAGTTTAATGTGGGAGGAGTATACGCACTGGAGTATAAAGGTCTGAGCTCCTGATGGTAATTGCCATTGAAAAAAAGTAAGTCATATCCTATATCAAGTTACTTCAAGTGAGACCTAGACATCCTTTCCACACTGCTACACAAAGATCTCATCCTAGTACAGTGGATTTCTGCTAAATGTTTCATTGTTTATGGCCACTGTCAGGAATTGCCTTAGGAGCATATGGTTTATGTGCACTGCCACCTTGGCTCTGACTAATGTCTACCACTTCCAAATAGGGTTTTACACTATACAGCTAGAGAGAGCAGAGCCATGACAACCAGTGTCCGATCCCACCATCACTTCATTCAGCACGCAGTAAGTTATTTTATGAAAAGTAAATAAAAATTCCTTTGGTTTTGAGTACTTATTTTGCACTCCATACACATCTAATAATTTCCAAGAAAGAGTAATAATACCCTTTCTACCGCTCACACCTTCAGATGGCTTTCATACCACAAATGCCAGACCATTCTGACATTCCAAGGCCACAATTATTACCCCCCTTAAAAATAAACAAACTGGTACCATATTAATTTAAGGTAGTTTTAAACAAAGCGGTGCCTCTAATTTAAAAGATGAATACTAAATAAGTTAAATTCTCAAGCAATTCAGTTTGTAGGATTACTGTATTAGAAGTTGCTATAATTTGTATAACAAATACTTAATTTAAAAATTATACACACTGATAATTAAATATAGTAGAAATAGGCACCATTGTATGGGGAAATTCAAATAAAGTGGTTGAACAGACAGTTTCTTTTAGAAACTATCTAGTTGCACCCACACCCATTACTGTCTAAAGAGTAAATGGAAACTGGCTACACACCAAGAAATGTACACTGTATTTGTACAAACAAGGGCAAAGCTATACACGGAGCATATTGTGTCCCTTGGGAAGCAGTTTTTCACTCTTTCTTCTCAAGGTCCATACAATAAGCATCTTCAAAGTTCATTATCTCGTTTGCATTCCCAGTTCAAAAGTTCCAAATAGCGGAGAAGAGCAGGATGACAATTCTTATTAGAAAGGGGCTCATTACTGGCAGATAAATTCATTAGGTATCCTAGAATAGAGATCTAACAGTGTCAGATATTCAGCGCTAGTCACCGTCTCTAATGCAAGCTTTTCTGCATTCTGTCTAGCTCCTCTGACTATTCCAATTCCTGATGGATAAACACTCTTTTAAATTTCTTAAGTCTCTAGGGGCTGTTCTTCTTTTTACTCTAGAATATTCCAAACCATTTATGGTAATATGGCCTCTGATATAAAGTAAAGTCAATATACTCAGGGCAAGTGACTAATGTGTTTGTGTGTGTGTGTGTGTGTGTGTGTGTGTGTGTGTGTGTGTGTGTGTGTGTGCGTGTTTGTGTGTGTGTGTGTGTGTGTTTGTGTGTGTTTGTAAAAGTTTTCATAGGTATGTGTGTGTGCCGTGTTTTATGTTTTTGTGTGCTTGTGTGTGTATGTGTGCCAAAAGTGTTTCTTAAATACACCAAGATATACTTCTAATTCATCATGCCTGGGTGTAGTGGTAGGGCTCTGTGAGTATTTATGGCTACCATTTAAAATGGTTAATCATTTTAAAGGCTGCTCAAAGCAGACTTGGTTTTCTCTTGCCTTGTCAATACGTCCCTACAAAGCCCATTACCCTCTCATATTTTCCAAATAGAAAATAAAAATATGTATAATTGTCTTTTTTCCTACTTTCAAACTCAAGGTCTTGGGAAATGAATTCACAGTCCGGGCTGGGGTCAGCGTACTGGGTGATAGGTTGGACTACCAGCTGCTATGCCAATGCTCCTTCAACTTCGAGAGTCCATTCTATAATCCAGGATGCCTTGAAAGTCTATAGTTTTCTTGGTTTCCCCTTCCTTTGAGTCCGAATGGTGATAGCAGGGGGAGTTATTCCTGTCTCCTCTTCTTCATGATCATCCCCAGTTCCCTTTTACAAAAAAAAGTGATACTTCTGTCAACTGTGGCTCATATTCAGGTTTGCTGCTATTACCTAGCTCCTCCCATCAACTAGGCACATCCAACCTCCATTGGAGGTGGCCACTCAACTGGAATACCAGCCTTGATAAAGTTCCCTCTGCATGTTTGTTCCATGCTTGGCTGCATGTGTACACAAAGTACTACAACATCAGAGTACTCTCTTTTAAAAAATATGCAAGTACGTGTGCCTACACCGCCGCTCACTCTCTTTGTCCACCTCTATTCCATGTAAATTCCCATAGTGGTACCTGTAAAGGAGTTCCTCCCATGATGCTAACTGAAAGGTGGATGCTAAGTCAAGAAATTGTCTTTTCTTAACAATTTCAGGCCTAGCTAGTAGCTGTACCTGATGTATATATCTCAACCTCTTAGCACAAAAATCTGGACAAAACCTGACAGAATGGTGGACAAAGGGCCCAATAGGGACATATTTTTAGATACTGCTCCTATAAACTTAGAAAGTTGCTATGAACAACACGATTTGTCTTAGTATGCATTCTTCTCTGAAGGATATACACTGAAACACAAATGTATACCATTATTTAGTGACTTCAGTCCTCAGGATCATCCCAGAGATTTGCTAGAAAAATCATACATTTTACTTATGTCAGACCAAAATATGTGAAGTTGAGAGGTGTAATTGCTGTGGTATTCTCTTTGACAGTAGTTTATTTTTCCTTCACCAGGATATTTGGTTTCTCTGATGGGAATTAACTTATAAAACAATTAAGATAAAGTGTGTGTGTGTGTGTGTGTGTGTGCGTGTGTGTGTGTGTGTGTGTGTGTGTGTGTGTCTGTGAAAACAGTTTATTCTCAGCATGTTTGGTTCATCATTACTTACTGAACAATAGTTCTATCCATCCATCTGCATGAATCACAACTGGTGACAATTATTATTAAAAAATATATAGTTCCCTGTAGCACTGCTAAATATGGGTCATGTTCTCAATTTAGGTATATACTGGACAGTGTGAATACAACTGTCTTTAGATACCCTATCTTTTTTTGTTTTCCTGCAAAGAAATGTATTATTGTGGAACTAATGGAGGGTATATTTAACCATCTGTCTAATCTGTCCTTATTTTTGTGTAGAGAAAACAGAAAGTACTTTGAGAATAAGAATATATAAGTATCTGCACACCATTAAGAAGGTGAGCATGACCAATTCACGATGTAGGCATTCTAAAAATGTGTTAATGTTAAAATGTTTTAGATTTTTTATTTTAGAAAATGTGCCTGATATGGAAAGGGATGATGACTGGAAAAATAAAAGGCATTGTACTGCTAACTTCTATTTAATACATCCTGGTACACAGGTTTGAATGTGTGCATTTCTATTAATAGGATTTTGAATTTGAAGTCAGTAAGGTTATAACATATTTTTAAAACAAAATATTTTTATGTTAATAACTTGCATTTTGAATATAATACAATGGGTCTACTTCTAATTGAAAGCCGACTTACCCAAAGACGACTTCACCGAGACGAGAACATCTAACAGTTAGTTTACCAAACAATCACATTATCAAAGTTTTAACAGGGTAAGTATGCACTTGGCCAACATGGGGTAATTTGCCCTTTCCCCATAGTAGTGCAATCCCAAAGTTGATATACTTAATTAGGAGGTGTGGGGGGGCACATCCCCCACACTGGTGGGTGTGAGGGTGTAGACCCCCCCCCCCCACCTGGGTGGGCTTGACATATTGCAGTGTGTTTTCTCATTCCTTGTTGGCCAAGTGCATACTTAACCTGTTTAAAACTTCGGTAGTGTGATCATTAGGTAAAGTAAAGGTTCGGTGTTCTTGTTTCAGTGAAGTCATCTTTGGGTAAGTCAGCTTTCGATTATTAGAAGTAGACCTAATACAATATAATGACATACATTAGCAGTTTATGAAGTATTTGGTTTTTAGTTGGTGCAATGACTTCAACATTTTAATTGATTATTTTTAATTGTTTAACTGTATTATTATATGATCAATTGAATGTGTATTAAAAACGTTTAGTTGAGTGTGCTGTTTTAGTACTGGTGAAGTTCTTACAGGAGAAGAACAAAAGCAAAAGCAGTACAATTTATTACTTTTCCTATAAAGGCACCTCGTGGTATTTTTTCTGTTTTTATAATAGTATTTATGCCATAGTGCTGATTTCTGGTTACTAAATTTTAAAGAAACATATATAAATGGTGTAAGAAATCATGCATAAGAAGTAAATAAAAACATTAACCAAGTATATACAAAAACTATATACAATTTGTTTTCTGAAAATGCCAAGTTTGCCACAGTTTTATATAGATGCAGGTAGCCACTTGTTAGGTCCACAATGTATAAAGTGAAAGTCTACATTTCAAAACTATATAACTTCACTAAACAGAATAGTATATCTCAAATTATACAACGACCCCCCCATTAATATTCAAAAACATGCACGCTGATTGGTCAGCATGCACGTTGTAAATCAGAGTTATAGTAATGGAAAAAGGGCTGGTCACCCGGACTTTTTCCATTACTATAACTCCTTTTTTACAGCAACGGAAAACGCAAGATCTCCATTGCTTCACACTGTCTTGCTATGTTAAACGAGTTTAACATAGCGAGACAGCTTTAAAAAAAGCAACAGAGAGTCTCCGCTTTTTGCTGCCTATGTTAAACTCATTTAACATAGCGAGACAGTTTGTAAAAGCAACGGAGATCTTGCTTTCTCTGTTTCAAACTGTCTCACTATGTTAAATGGATTTAACATAGTGAGACAGCTTTAAAAAACGCAACGGAGACTCCGTTGCTTTTTTTTAAAGCTGCCTTGCTATGTTAAACCCATTAAACATAGCAAAACATTTTGTAAAAAGCAACGGAGATCTTGCTTTCTCCATTGCTTTTGCCCACAGCTCTGATGTACCGCGATATGCATGAGCAGTACATCAGAACTGCCGCAGAATACCAGACAGCTGCGGAAGGGCAGCAAGGAGGCATTATACAATGCCGTTATTTAGGAAAAGTAATTTTTTTTTCTTAAATAATGTCCTTAATAATAAAGGTAATGCTGGATTTACCCACGGTTGGCTTTGTTTGGTCACTCAGACTTCACCCTTGTGACCAAACCACACCAACTGTGGGTAACCAGCATTACCCACACCCAGGTGGGTTATTGCTAAATTAAACATGCTGCTATTACACAAGATAAAGCACAAAGCTGCTAAAATTCATGACAATACTGCACCAAAAACAAATAGTTACACAGATGTAAAGGACAAAATGAAGATATATTTGTAGCCAAAAACATAAATTTGAGATCTATTAGTTCAGAAAAAGAAAACAGCAGCAACCTGAAAATATAGACATGTACTATCACAAGCTACACTTTGAAACCCAAAGTAACAAGACACCATAGAACCACATTATTAAAAACAAATGCATGAAACAACAAAATGGCAGAAAGTCAAATTGCAGACAATTTTTGCAGGGCTATCTGCAACTCCATGTCGAGAGCCAGCACCCCACATCTTCAAATGTATATGCCAATTTCACGGTTACACAAAATGAAGAAGGAGAAATCTCCCCAAACAAATTTTTCACTCACACACACACATAGAAACCACATCAGCAGTGATTTCTTATGGCAACTAGTCATCACCATTTCATACCCTGGCATCTTGTGACTCTGAGACAATCTGAACTTAGTGACCAGTAAAAGCCACTGTCGTATTATACAAGAGCAAGGAATCTAGCAAAGAACTATTCATACATAGAAATCAAGGGATCAGAACATACTTTACCCCAAAATGTACCTTAGGAATAGTACAAGAAATGTACACAGAAAACACTAACTCAAGACATGATACTTGATAGCATATTACACTCTGTTACAACTCTTGAACTGTCAAAGGTACAAGCTGTTGTTGTTGTCTTTCGGCTTTTCCCAGTTAGGAGTCACCACAGCAGAACTCCGGTCCACTAATGATTGGCAGTAGATTTTGATGAATGCCGAGGTGCCAGCTCGATGTTCAACCTTCAATGAAGGCACGCCCTTTTACACATGTCTTTCAAACGCCCACCCAACCCCGGGGAGGACATGCAAACTCCACACAGAAGGCACTCCCTGCACTCCAGCCGAGAATCGAATGGGAGAACCTCTTGCTGTGAGCCAACAACACTACCGCTGCACCAATGGATTGTAATCAAAGGTACAAGCTAAAAGCACAAAATCATCAAATGGAAATATCAACAGTAAAGCATAATGCGGACAGCATAAAACTACTATATAAATAAAAGTAAAAAGAAATAAAGAGTATAAAGCATGAAAGAGTAATGCCAAAGGTAACTATCCACATGATGGACTACATTAAGGAAAGGGGAAGCATAAGTATTATATAGATGGCCGTAGATGATTTGGTCATATTGATTAATGGTTATCTCTTACCCCAACCCCATGTACAAATGGAAAAATGAGGTTGATGGCATTGTTAAACTACACTATTCAGGTAGTCTGTACCTTTACTCAATGAAGCCACTGAGACAGTTCTGCTGTTACGACATTCATTTACTGCACACAAGGTTTACATCTAGCTTAACAATGAAAGGTATATACATCAAAACCATACTTCAGCTTACAGCATCAGGTCTGTAAGAATAGAATATTCAAAGTCTCTAGAAAAAGTCACAATCTTTATAGTGTCTTTTCTGCCTGCATCAGCAGTTTAGAGAATTTGCCAGAATAATAAGTCTTTCCTTTGAAGCTGGTTTGCTGATAGTTTGTTTTCTATATTTTAAACATTCTATTCCTGAAGAATAACTCTTTTTGCCCTTGGCCTATGCTGTATCATGTTGTTAGACACACCTGCATACAAAAGTTTGTCTTGACATGCTTGTAGATAAAAATTTTACAAAGCTGCATAGTTTATAAGAGATAAAATATTTTATTTCTGATTCTTATTAACAATGAGTGCCAAGCTATATAGTTTTTCCCAAGTTAGGTAACTGAGTTTAAACTGAGCACTCTACACATTGAAATGCAGAACATTTATTTCACATTTTCAGAAAAATTCACAGAAATCCATTTTAACCTGTTCTTTACTCTCACAATTCCCACGTTTTATTTTAAAAAGCAGAAAATGACTGTTCATTTTAAATTTTTTCTTCAATGGTACACATTGAAACTTTCTCCAGTTTATTCAGGTTAACCATCATGATTTGCTGAACTCTATAAGTTTTTCGCAAATGACAACTTAGGTAGCAATTCCAGATAGTTAATATGACTATAATGCCTAACACTACTAATAGAGGATGTATCAACCAATTTAACAGATTTGTTCCTGATTTTGACCAACCAGTAAAGATATCACACCAATTGTGAGCAGTGTCTGTTTTGGTCTTTTCAGCCACACTAAGTAGTTTATATTTTGCAATGATGCTTAAGGCCTCATAATACAGAATACTTTTATTTCTTTTTTCCAAATGTTCTCTGAGAATTTTAGTATTGTTCATTATGTTTTTTTTTTTTAATTATCCAATGATAGAGATATACTGGGAAGCTGTATTAAGTCATAATTCCAGTTCTTGGAAATATTTACTTCTATAGGTTCAATAAACACATAGCTGTTATTATTCCATGTACGGAAATCAACATGTGATAAACATTCTACAAAAGGTAATTTTCAATTATGACCTACGCCTTGATCTGTAACCAGACAAATATACTGAGGAGCCACCTCTATAAACATTTGAAAATAATTTAAATAAATTAACAGAATGCTGCATGGTTCATAGGCAAATGCTGCCCACAAATCCATTTTGAGACTGTGTACAGTACTCAGTTTTATGTGTTTTTCCTCTCATATCTATATAATTACCTTCAAATTGTGGCAATCAATACTCATACCCTTCTGGTATGACATATTTTATAGGTAACACAGTAAATTGACACATAATAGTGATATCAGTAACATTATAATGTATGAACTTCCCTGTACAATATTGTGGAGTACAGTATGTTACTTCATTAAATAACCTGATCCAATCTGTATCAAGTATCCATTTGTTAAACGATTGTCACCAAGCATTTTCATTTTGTAACATAAGTTCAGTTTGTACTCTATTTTCTGAATTTCCACATAAAAAGATTGAACAGTGCATTTTGTCCAGTTTACAAAAATTGCCACGTTACCATCAAATTTCAACTGATGTAGCTGCATAGCATCATAACTGTCTAAAAATTGCTGCTGATAATTTATATTGTGCAGGTGTGTCTTCCATATTTCTGGATTCCAAGATGCTTGTAAATGTACAATCTGAGAGTTATCTTCTCCCACTATTTTTAACTGATTCACTCCAGTGGAGCTCAGGAAGTTTGCACTGTAACTTCCAATGGGCGGAGCCTAAGCCTTTTGAAAGAATCAAACTGTGTCCTCACATTTCAAATAAATGTTCATATCTCTGGAACTATAGGGGTTTTGAAAAAAGTATAAATGGCAAACCCTACAGCACAAACTATTTTATAGTGGTAGTTTTCTTTAGTTTCTAGGTCTTAAACTGAATTTTATAAGTCATAGTAAATACAGTAACTATTATGTTTGTAATATTTTATAAACAACTTAAAATATCTCAGCAACCACTCAAGTTACACACATACTGTCAGCAGCATTTTATTCATCTAACTGAGAACTTTCATATGAGGCTAAGGAGTTCTGTCTGTGTTAACTTAGTTGTTGAGATATTTAGAAAAATGTGAAAAATTATATCTATATAAACTAATATCATAAAAACAACAGTTAATATCTCTTTACTTGCACTAGACAGAGGTCAAGTATTAATGCAGTTGAGTTTGCCATCGTGTAAGCTATAAAATGAAATATTTTAAAACCTTGTATGGAGCATGGTTTTGGAATTACTGATGCAAATATGAACAAGCAATGTTTGACACCTAGAGGCGTCAGTAGGAGTAAAATGCAGATGCACTTGGAGGCATCCCTTAGATGTAATGAGTTAATCGATTAGTCAGAATTTCAATGTCAGCTGCATTAATAGCTCCCATGCTTGTACCCAGGCTTCCTAGCAGAGTTTCATACCATGCCCTTTTATATTGGCACCTGCCTGTGTCTGGGAATGTGATGTTAAAATGTACTACAATCTTTTGATACTTTCTGCCTACCTTTTTACAGGTAGAAGGTATTTTTAACCAAATGGTCTGTATGAACAGAGGTAGGTTTATCTGTTAATATTGAAATAACATATGCCCAATGTATGTGGCCTTTAATGATTGTGATATTAGTACATATTACAGAAACTCCAGTAGTAAAATTTAGTTGTATTTTCATATTATTGGGAGGAATACTAATTCCCTGTATACTATGATTACCACACTTCTTCACATAGGTAAAGATTAGCCGCTGTATTGATGGTGATATTTTTTTGAATTTTCTCCTTTTCCGAAATAAAATATATAAAATTGGCAACATTTAATAGAAACTTTAGAACTAAATTCAAGGGATACTTTAGGACTATTTGGTCAAATATAATGATGATGCTCAACCTTGGATCAAAAGGTAACATTGCTGGAAATCCTTATGTAATACAAGTAGCATTATATGGACAAATAAAATTGTCCTGATGTCTTTGTTCACGAAAATTATTTACATTCCAACCTAGCTCTACAGTATTATTGTCATTGTTTATTTTCCAAACTTGCATTTCTCTTGTTTGACACCCTACCCCAAGGGCTCCAATGAGTACAGTCAGTACAATAACAAACAGAATCTTCATTATGTACAATAATATAACCTTTCCACGTAACTGGTATTAATCTGAAAAGTTGTTTTTATAGATGCTTTTTTTAACTGTTTCAGACTTGGCATTTGCCGTGTGTCTACAAAAAAACCCACAAAACATGAAGTCACTTGGTGACTTTCAACTGATCTCTATGAACAAGAATCATTTTGCTTTTTTTTCTTTCCTCTAACTTTGTGCACTAGAGGTCCTAACTGAGCAATTATTTCAAAGGGTCCTTGCCAGTTACTATCCCATGGACCGTCCATCTGGAATGTCTTGATTAATACCTGTGTTCCAGAGGGAAAGTTTTCTTCTGGCATAACAGGATCCTTTGACCGTAATTTGAATGCTTGCCTTTCTGATCAACTTTGACACAATTCAGAAATATCCTTTAACTATTGTTGATGCTGTGCAATTTCTAATAATGGTTTGTTTGTACTAACAGTAGGATCAAATGGCAATTGTGCAGGCATTTTTCTACCTGTCATGACTTCAAAAGGTGATATCCCTGTTTTATTGTGTGGAGTTGCTCGGATACCCAGCAAAATTCCAGGCAAATGTTTTACCTAATTTATGCCTTTTTCCAAGAAGGCTTTCTTAAGGCATTCCTTAAGTGTCCTGTTCATTCTTTCAACTATCCCATTAGACTAGGGATGGTAAGGAACATGAAATCATTGCTGGATACCAAGCAAATCACACAAAGCTTACATCAGTTTACTGACAAATTGTGGCCCGTTATCGGATTCGATAACTCATGGCCATCTCCAATGACAAAAAATGTTTCTTCATAAGGCTTCTGCTGTAGCCTTAGCCGTCATTGTTTTTGCAGGAATTGCTTCTACCCATTTTGAAAAAAAACATTAACTACCACTAGAAGATACCTATACCCACCTTTAGCTGGGGGTAATGGACCTGCAAAGTCAATTTGGATGGCAAACCAAGGTCCATCCACTGGAGTTACTCTTAGTAACTGTGTTTTTTTCAATTGAGCATTAACCTGCAAACAGTTTAAGCATTCAGCATGCACTAAATCACAGATTTTCTTTAACTGTGAATGTCAGTACTTGCTCTTTACAATGGGCCATAACTTTTGTGTACCCAAATGTCCAATACCTGATGATTAAATTTCACTAACTGCCGTACCTGTTGGTACTGTATATAAGGAAGACTAGAACCGTATTCAAAACATTTTGTATAAGATTGCTCTGGACTTTCTCCTACAAGAGTACATTTTTCTAACTCTTCATGCAGTCCAAACTTAGTTTGAATTTACAGCAAATCATGTTGCAAATTCTGAACTGAAAATGTCTGTATGGCATGTACTGCAGTGGTTTTATCTGGTACACTAGAAATGTGTTCTGTAGGATGCAATTGCATTCCTTCCTTTTTTTTGCAATCTGATCAGCATAGTTATTTAACTGAAAATTTTCATTTGTAGCTTTCTGATGAGCTTTCACCTTTAAGATACTGTAGCAACCCACAAGGGACTGACTATGAGCCAAATTCCAAATAGTCTGTAACACAGACGCATGCTTGAGAGGTTTGCCCATGTTATCAACAAACCCTCTCCTTGCCCATGTAGACATATGCAGCCGCAGAGAATTAACTACATATGCACTGTCTGACAAAATACTGACAGGTGGAAAATGCTGTAACACATAAAGAACTACTTCCAGTTCAGCTCGCTGAGCAGACATATGTCCCGGTAACTGAATCAGAGTCAGCCCACCCATAGAAGGGTTTTCTGGTACTACTGCAAATCCAGTCTGATATTGTCCATTGTCCCAAAATCGAGCACTGTCAACAAAGACGGATGGCTTGTCTTCCTGGAAATCAAGAGACAGAATGGGCTTTTCTGGATTTGAAATGTGCTTAATGTATTCATGTCATTTTAATTCATATCCCATGAAGGTACATAAGTAATAGTTATCTCTTGCCTTTATTGTAACTTGCTTGACATTAAATAATGCCAACCATTTTGCAAACACTTATTGACTGACGTCATCAATTAGTTTATTTAGCTGAGTCTCATTTACCAAAGCCTGTATGGCATAATGCGGTGTCTGTACTATAATGTCTTTAGAGAAAGCTGTTAGGTATTCAGTTTGTCTTAAACCCCAATAAATGGCCAAAAGATGCTGAATGCATGGGTGGTATCCCCTCTCAAAATGTGTCATCTTCCTACTGAAAAATGTAATGGGGCATAAAGTCTTTTCCATTCTAGAATCAGAGCCCTGAGGCCTGTAAAAGCACAACAGAGAGTGTGTTGGGACTAGCCGCTACCTGTAACACAAAGGGACTTGTTAGACTTGGAGCTACTAATTCTGTAGCCTTGGCCAATGCTGCCTTTAAATCACAAAAAAAAACGTATTTTCCTTTGGTCCCCACTCCAGAAAGGGTAATTCTTTCTGGCTAGAAAGCATGTCATACAGAGGAGCTGCCATGCTGGCATAATCCTCTATAAATTCCCGATTGTAATTCATGATACCCAGAAATTTGTGCAAATCCGGAATGGTAACCAGTTTATCAATTTGCAAGATTCCCTGCACCCTCTCTGAACAAGGAGTATGCCCAGAAGGACGTAAAATAGTACCTAGAAATTTTACTTCAGATTACATGAATTGTACCTTTTCACTTTTAACCTTAAACACTGCCTCCTACAGTGTTTCAAGGACCTGTGTTACTTTAGCTAAATGCTGTTCTTTTTTGTTTTAGACTGTATTAATATGTCATCAATGTAATGCAAACAGAATCATCAGATTCTAGACCTTGTAGAAGTCATCCAACTATTTGGTGAAATATAACCAGACTGTTTTGAAATCCCCGCGGTAACCACGTCATGACATACTGTTCATTTTGAAATGTAAAGGCAAACCTTTGCCAATCATTTTCCTGCAGTGGTACTGAAAAGAAACCATTAGCTAAGTCTATGACCGGAAACCACTGACTTTGTGGTTTTATTTTTGCTGCTAGCTCTGGGACCCTCACATTTACAGGGTGAGCCTGCCCCTCCTAGACAACCTCCAGCACTGCCACCTTTGCGGCTGTTTTGGTGCAGTGGTGGCTGCCCATGGCTGGGGACCTCCATCCCACTGTTTCCATCTGGGGGCTCATGGGCTTGTGACTGCCAAACACCCCTCCACGTTCGATGTGTATCCTCCACGTGTCATATACCGACCCTGTATGCTGCCTTGTCTGTCATCCTACCCAACCTATCCCCCACGAGCATACCTACTCTCCTTCCCCCACAACCCACTCTCACCCTACGGAAACAAAAGCCCAATCGGTTCCTAGAACAACATTTGCCCCATACATAGCTGTCCATTTCACACACATGAAACCCTTTTAATATGCATCACAACATACTCCAGTTGTCCTCACACCTGTCTCTCAGGCACACAATCCTGGTATGTACATGACTACTAAAGGTTCCAGGTACACGTGATGCAGATGACCCCATTGTACACACAACACTACCGGTCCCTCTATGGTTACCTCATTTATCTTTTTCATGATGATGATGTCACACACAGCACCTTGCAAGAGTACTGTTCTCACATAATGATTGGACAGGAACTGTTGTGTTAATGTAAATAAAATGCACAGAGTGACGTATTTGGCCAATGTACAAATGTATGCGTGTATTAATGACACATGTTTGTCTGAGGGAATCTTGATATTACATAGGACAACATCACTACATAATACAGGCGTTGCTGGTGTTTCCCTTTTCATTCCTTTGTAATGCTTTGTTGTCACATGGGATATTCTTGATATATCTATATATATGTATGTATCTATATCTGGACATAAACACTCACACATACATCTACATGATGGAATACATTTCCTATACTGTTGAATGACTGTGCTGGAAGATATGTTTGTGATAAGATCCGATGTCTATATATCAGCCATGGCTTAGTGGTAAATCACAATAGCTGTGTGCGTGTGCAGGGTTCTGGTTTCGCGTCTTGCAGAGGCCATTTATTTTGTTGCTGGGCAGAACAAGGCCATTGGATATGGCGTGATTAAGACACATTAAAGCAGTTTTGAGTGGGTGTGCATGGGTTTGCGTGGAGCTAAGCAATGCTAACCTCTGGTTACAGTTTCTTACACTCAATTAGCCTCCACATTGCTTCACCAGTGTAATACTCGCATACTGGCAGCCAAATAGGCTTACACCCACTTGCTCCCGCACTTACAAATGCACTGCATTTGGTGTTTGCATCTGACACTCACACTCCTTGGTGGGAGTGAGGACTATGATATTACCTTGTGATGCATATTACATCAAATTACATGCCTACAGTATCGGGAATGGCTGCCCATTAGGCGAAACCATGCCGTTCAACTAAACGGAATCCGCGGCCTGTCCGGAGTTTGATTCATATTATTTGTGTGTTCCTCTTACAATCTGCACCTGTCTGGCTAATACATGGGAACTAACACTCTTCAATACAAACAAGTAATTGGGTTTTGGAACCCACATCCTTCAGCTGAGTCATGCTACTGCATACCTAATATTCTATCATCTTTCTAAGGTTGTCAGTGGAATATGTGCTTTCTGTCCCTATCAGACCTCTCATACGATTGGGGAAAAATTACCATCTGAATCAGGGACACATCATAACAACATCAGGGACACATTTAAATTATTGGTGCTATTAACCTGACACAATGACAGACTCAATGCATATGAATTCATACACATTTTCTGAGGTAAATGATGTCTATAACTCTTAATTGTTGTCATTATTCATTACATGTAATTCACTACCTTTCCTCCAAAAGTCACTAGTTTTAGGAGGGATTAAGTGGGACAGAGTTAGAAAATGAGTTGAAATCAGGGAAAGTTCAGAGGTATGGTCCCTATTTGTTCCCCCAATGGTTTATGTCTTGTCCAGTGGATTTGCTCTTAGGGGTTGAGAGGTATGGGCGTCAGCTATGCCCATTTCGGAATATTACTTACATCCCCAGGGCAGACCTAATACGACTGCACCAGCCAGCACCTGCACGCCTAGGCCCATAACTGCATACCTATAGTTCCCTCACCTATCACTCCTCTACAGCACTCATCCTTACTGTGGGTGCAGGTGGGGTATAAAGACACAACTACACACTGCCCACACTCCCCATGTCAGGACACATGTTGTATGTTTGTCGACCCATGGAATATCAGGCTTTCACAACCTAATGGTCCGTGTACATCTACAGCCTGGTTTGATGAATCATTACTGGGACTGCCTCCGATGATCATTAATTTTTGTGTATCCCACAAGGGACATCGATGTCTATGTTTCAAGATTAGACCTGGCAGGTCTCTCCCACTGGCAGTATCCTGCCTGTGGTCTGGGAAGCAGTGGTGTGTTTACTTTTGTGTGTCTGTATGTCTCACCGGCCTAGCTAGGGGGGGTGGGGGGGTTGATGCTACGTGTTACGTTTGTTTATTGGACCCCTCACCCCCATGTGCATGGCCTGTGAACATATGTAACTCGTAACTGCTGTATAATATCCTAGCTATATACATGTGTATATTTACAGTCACATGGGTGGAGAAAAGTGTCAGGAGTGATTTGTGACAGACAGGTACCAGTAAGAGTGAAAGGGAAGGTCTACAAGAGGGTAGTGAGACCAGCTATGTTATATGGGTTGGAGACAGTGGCATTGACAAAAAGGCAGGAGTCAGAGCTGGATGTGGCAGAGTTAAAGATGTTAAGATTTGCACTCGGTGTGACTAGGATGGATAGGATTAGGAATCAGTATATTAGAGGGTCAGCTCATGTTGGACAGTTTGGAGACAAAGCAAGAGAGACGAGATTGCGTTGGTTTGGACATGTGCTGAGGAGGGATGATGGGTATATTGGGAAAAAGATGCTAAGGATGGAGCTGCCAGGTAAGAGGAATAGAGGAAGGCCTAAGATAAGGTTTATGGATGTGGTGAGAGAGGACATGCAGGCGGTTGGTGTGACAGAGCAAGATGCAGAGGATAGGAAGAAATGGAAAGAGATGATCCGCTGTGGCGACCCCTAACGGGAAAAGCCGAAAGAGAATGATGATATATATATACATATATATATATATATATATATATGTATATATATATATACATTACATATACATTACTATATACAGATATATCTGTATATGTATGCATACATGTATATATTTATATATTGCTGTCTATATATATATATATATATATATATATATATCTAACAACATATGGGTCTATGGGTGTCTGCATATGTATATATTTATATGTGGGTATGTATATGCATTCTGTCTTTGTATGTATACATTTGTACTACGGAGAGGGAGAGACTTATCTCTATGTCACTATGGGTAGATATACACACACATACCTCTACATATATATATATATCTACATCTGGTTATACCGTTCCTTGCTATATAGATTACACTTTGTTGCAGTGGGACTCGTAGTGGCGATGTCTCTGCCCAATGAACACATTTGCTTACATCCCTAGAGCTGTCCATATAGGCCCACATCAGCCAACACCTGCACACCTAGACCCAGTGGACTCTTTACATTGTTTGTGTGTATGTTTCCCGTGTCCAGCTGGGCGGGGAGATGGAAGGTCATGCTACATGTTTCATGTTTTTTGCTTGGGCCCCTCACTTCCATTGGCATAGCCTGTGAACATATATAATTCTTGTGTGCTGTTTCCTATCATAGCTGTATATCTGTGTATATCTACACACACACACACACACACACACACACACACACACACACACACACCCACACACATATATATGTCTGCAACCATATATATATATATATATATATATATATATATATATATATATAATGTGTGTGTCTGTAAAGCAATGCATACCCCGCGCAAACGCACTTACACACGCTTACTGGTGTTTATATATGCTTAAACCTGCTTACTAGTGCCTTATTTATTATGACACTGACACTTCGCTCCAGTTAACTTTCAATTGTTATTTTGCAGGTTATACAGCGGACAGATGTCACAGTATGTCCGTGTACAGATTACCGATGGTAAATGGTATGTGATTTAGAGGGATTCGGAATTGGAATGTCTGTTCGTTAGACAGTTGCTCTAACCAATACACTATTGCTGTGCTGCTTCATTTGCATATATACCCATATACCCATGGCTCCTGGTTCCCCAAACACCAACCCCAATGCCTCCCTAATACTGCAGTCATCCATTCTCCAGTTGGATTCGTGGTGTATCCACACCACTACACATTGGCCACTCCCTACTCCTATAGACCCATCCCTTCAGTTGACTCACTCCACGTATCCTCAGAACTCCCAAACTTTTAGTCCACAAACATTGGTGACATGAGTGACCAAAAGGACACTATTCACAATTTTTGGGTTGTCCCATGCATGTGCTTATGTCAAGATTAGACTCTATACTTCATTACATCCTTACTCCTGTTAACATGACACTACAATAAATTAATAAGTATGACTATGTGGTAATGCACACATTACACATGAGAGCCTAATTATGTATGTGTTCGGCGTACTTCTTTTTACAGATAGACCGGTTTAGTAATTGGCGTTGCTGTAGCAGGCAGATCACAGGAATGATTCCATGTGTGGGAGAGTCCTCACATTTGATTTTTTCAGCACAGCACTGACTTTGGACATTGTACACACTTCTGCATTTTATCAGTTTTGTCCCTTCCCTCTTATGCACAACCTATTATTCTATCTACTGTCGAGGTTTTTAAGGGCACATTTATGTTATTTATGTCTGCAAATGGAATGAATGTGTTACAGAGAATGTACTTCTACATATTGATGTCTGCATGTGTGTATGCATATATACTTATAACGGACTCGCTGACCTCCACAGGGTGGTCCAATTAGAACCAGCCCATCCAACCCTGTCATGCCTGGTTCCATAATTTCATACTCATAGTTCCTCCACCCCACCCGAGTTCAGCATACATGCATACCATCCATTGTCCAGTTGTTATTGCAGCCATGACACACCTCCACACATTGCCCTCTCCTGAGCGTTAGGGGCCCTACACATATGTTGTCCCTACCCATGTATTCTCAGGCTCTCCCACCATTTAGTCCTTGAACATACCTGCCCTTACTTGTGTAATGGTCGGATGGCCAAATAGCCTATCAATTTTTGGGTAGTCCCACCAAGGACTACCCTCTGTGTATAAAGTCGCCTTAGCAAATCAACAATGTTACTCCCACTGGTAATATCCTGCCTGTGGTGTGAGTAGCAGTGCTTTGCTCACTCCTGCCCAGCTTGATATGACATACGCTGACAGCGCTATATAATACTGGAGTTGCTGTTGATTCCCTTCTCCTTTCTTTTGTATGCTTTATTGTTACGTCGTTCTTTCTTCATATATATATATATATATATATATATATATATATATGGGTCTACTTCTTTTGACCTAACTTTCATTTGCCTGACACTCATTTTCCTGACCCCATTTGACTGAAATTTCATTTGCCTGACACTTCATTTGCCCGACACTTCATTTGACCGACAAGTATTATTAGCAAGAAAATGGAATATGCCTCCTTTCCCTCTGCAGTGCGACCCTGGAGTTAGAATATATAGTTAGGGGGGTTGTGGGGTCGAAGCCCCCCCACTTCATTTCATATGATATTGTTAACTTTTGATGTAATATTGCTTAGTAAAAGAAAAGTAAGTGGGGGGCTTTGCTCCCCACACCCCCCCTAACTATATTTTCTAACTCCAGGGTCGCACTGCAGTGGGGAAGGGGGCATATTCCATTTCCTTGCTAATAATACTTGTCGGGTAAATGAAGTGTCGGGCAAATGAAGTGTCAGGCAAATTAAATTTCAGTCATTTGGTCTCAGGCAAATGGGTGTCAGGCAAATGGACATTAGGTCAAAAGAAGTAGACCCGTATATATATATATATATATATATATATATATATATATATATATATATATATATATGTGTATATATATATATATTATATATCTGTACATGCTTATATACATTTACTATGCTGGGCACTGCTTAGACCCGCGCAAGCGCACTCAGACTTTCTTACTGGCACTTATATGTGTTTACTGCTGCTTATTTGTGCTTACACCTGCTTACTAGTGCCTTATTCATTATGACAGTGCCACTTTGCTTGAATGATATTTAAATATCTCATGCGATACTCTTATGCCAGCTTTACAGTAAAACGACATTCATTACACATGGAAAATAATATGTGCTATTTTTGGGCTCAAACCGTGAATGCATTTTCGTTAGGCGGATGCTCTAAATACTACACTATTGACATTTACGTTAATTCTGCATGTTTTTCTCTATTTGACTGAATTTGATGTGTAAGCTATGCTCGGCGGAGGGCAGTGACGTGCAAACATGCTGCGCTTGCTTACACCTTCTATATTGCAGAAATTCAAATGTATAATAGAGACACAGGGAATCTAATTGTGAAAGTTCCAGGGACATGGCTCAACATTCCACTATGTGCTTGAGTGTTTACTACTTTGGTTTTATTTCACTGTTCGTGGACACTCTTGTAGGCTTAGCATACATTTCGGTATCCACGGACACTGAATTACTGACTTACTATTAGAGGCAGGCTCTACTAGTAGGCATAGTAGGTTTTGTAACTGTCGGGGCATGTTTATGCCTCCGTAGAGCACTTGTACTTGCTCCCTTCACTCGCACACGTTTCCTGTGCACGTCGAGGGTGCGGCGGCACGCCTTCATACATATTCATATGGCACTGCTGAACCATCTGTAGTGAGGACGCACGACGCAAGGCTAAAACCGCCCTTGCACCAAGCTTCTTGAATCCCGGGGTATATCTTTCTATTTCTATAATTCTGTATATAGCTATATAGAGATATGTATATATCTGTGCAGTATTCTGTATAGAACTGTATATCTGCATATAACTGTGCATGTACCCACTAATTTAAGTGTACACATTCTACATTGTTCTTATCATCACAGTTTTTTTTGTTAGATGTTCTAGCTTTTTAGTTATTGCTAGAATTTTTCTTTTTATAATCTTTACTCTAGGACATTATTGTTAAGATAAGTTCAGTCCCAATTGGTATATATTATTGCTTATTTTATTTGTTTATTCCCTCTGTATGCTGAATTACACAAAAGGATAAATAATGTTGCAGACTATCAATGAATACAAAAATAGTACAGAAAAGTATACTGAATAAAGGTGTGTGTGTGCGTGTGTGTGTGCACGCATGCGCACTTTTGTATCTATATATAGATACACACACATTTGCATGTATAAATAGAGATAGATATAGCTATAGACATAGATATCAACACATACACATGCATAACAGTACAACATCTACATGAGGGTAGGAAAAATTACAAAATAGTGACACTAAGTTAATTGCGCACTCTCTTCTCCTTCACTTTAAATGTCTAACAATGACTTCACATCTACAACTCATTATGTCACACTTGTCATATTACCTGAGGCATAATCCTGGCACTCATGTGACACATTGACCACAGATGTCAGACAAATTGTAGTATTTTGTTCATTAGCCAAGATTACTGAGAAACTGTTTTGCAAACAATTACTGGAATACATTCTTACCTACCCTCTGACAAACAGTGTGGAATCAGAAGTGTAACAGCAATGCTGAACCATGGATAAAAGGAAAACTAACAGGAGACATTTTCATTGACCTAAAGAATACATTTGAATCTGTCAATCATACACTTCATTTAAAGGCCTAGCTTCATCTGATATCAGTGACACTGCCTTAACATGGCTGTCAGCTTACCCACTGAACAGAAGCTCCAAACATAATCATCAGAAGAAAATGTCCAGAAGCAGTGCCTTCTCAGCAGGAGCACTGCAACGAAGTATTTTAAGCCCTGTTACCCTTCTGTTTTCATTAGTAACTTAACTTTTCACTTACCTGACCTAAACAGTACCTTATATGCTGATGACTTCACAATACTTAACTCAGACACTTAGTACCCAAACTACAATGAACTGCAACTAGTTTTCAATAACATACAGAGCTAGTTAAGCAACATTGGCCAGTCATTACTAGTAAATAATAAAAACAGTAATATTTGAATGTTATTAGAAACAGTCCAGTCCTTACCATAGCAGATCATCAAGAAAGTCCACCACCACCAGTTTTGCAGCACATTGGCCTTAGCTATCAGCACCTTGAACAGGATTCCACATCCATGTGCCTCCTATCATGTTCCCATCACTCCTCGGGTCTCTGCTGCCAATGGTTTCTGTTGATTTGAAAATGAACAATGTACATTTGTTTTATCATAGTATGCTCCACTTCATTTGGATCCTGTCTAATATAAGTAGCTGTTGTTTTCCCATGATCCAGTTCATCTGCTGAGTTTATCTGGTGTTTGCTGTGAGTAGTTCTAAAGATGAGAGCAGAACCTTCAGAAAAGTACTTGCTTTTTCATCCGGCTCCTTTCCTGCAGAGTATATTAACTTGTCAGTTTTGGGAGTACTCCATCTTGCCTCCCCCTTACTCAAATCCCTAAACCCTCTTCTGTTTCATAAAACCCACTCCATTGGTAATTCCAGTCTAGCAAACATTACATGCCAGAATGCATGAATTTAATGTTGTAGTCACACATTGTGTGCATATTTGTGTTCTTATTAATTATGTGAAATGTTCATTGTATGTGTACTAGAATAAAGCTTCAGTGATCAATTCCCAATACAGATATTGGGCTCACAGTCAGATGTGCACCTGCCAGTTATGCAACTTTGAAAAATAAAGTCAATACAGCGATAGATGAAACTTGCCATAATACCTCTGAAGTGTGTTTTGCACCCTGCAGTTCCTTATGTGAAAAACTGTGCCCTCACATCCCTACTGCTTAATATAAATTAGTCCTGAGATCACTTTTCCTCAGAGTAGGGAGGAATATTCCAAGGTACCACAACCTCCCCTTAGAGTATATACCCTATATTTGGCCATACAGTCTTCTGGTTCTCAATTTTTCAACAGGTATTTTGGATCATCTCTATAAATTCTGAGATGGCCCACATACTTAACAGCATGTGAATATGAAATAGCTTACATCCCAAGCAGAGTTCTAATTCACAGTAATGCAAATGCTTTAAGTTGCTCACAATTCTCTCAGCTAAATAAAGATTTGCATCATAAGAAAAAATGGTGTTTAATCATCTGAATATTGTTCCACCAACAGCTGTACAAGCTTACCTTAGGCAAGTAAACGCATGGTGAAGTCCAGAGTTTTAAAGTACATTTTAGGATTTGTTCCAAATTTTGGGGTGCTTCATATCTTTTATATCCACGCAAGATGTACAAACTACTGTATAGGCTAGACAAATGACGCTGTCACACTTATAAGAGACTTCCTGGCAGTGCTTGCATGACATATTAGAGAAGGAGTTATATATGTAGTACCCAAACATGGTTTCATACACTAAAACAGTAGTACATATCAAGAATATGGGAAATATTCTGTTGCAACCAAACTGCATCTATGGGAATATCTTGAGAATCCATGAACAACACTTCAAATTTTTAAGGAAAATAAACCCAGTTCTCCTGAATTTGAAATCTGCCACACCTAATCATAGCACCAAACATTAATCAAGCAAAGAAATGTATGTACCCATACTATGGAAACAATCACACATCATACCTCTCCACTGAATTGCTAAACTATAGTCCTACAGACATTTTATCAATACTGCCCAAAATTCTTGAGAAGCCAGCCCATCAACAAATAATGAAATATCACAATACAGCATGGATTTCAACCTTGACATAAAGAGATATACAGCTCTACTAAAATTCTTTAATAGAATTTAGAAAAACAGAAATCTCAGTCATATACTCATATCACATCCTTATTCTTAGGCCTGTCAAAAGCTCCCAGTACAGTCTGCCATCAACTTCAGCTCTATTGATTAGCAAAAGTAGACATGAGTCGTAAAACACTGAACTGGTTTAAAACTATCACAGTAATTACTGTAGAGTGTACAAGGGCAAAACACAAATCCAACCTTCAATCCATTATACATAGGTGTCCAGAAGGCAAAACATGGCCCACTGCTATTTGCAATATTCACTGACATGTGCAACATAACAAAGTCAGCTGATATCATTCAATAAGCAGAGTCTTTGTTCTTATATGTTCTGCAGCACTTATAACTGAGCTTTGCCTTATCATACAGCAGTATTTTATCTCTTGTGAAACATGACTAGCTCCCTCAAAACTACTACTAAATTCTAAAAAAAAAATCAAAACATTAGTATTATATCTGTGAATAATGCAACCACAGACAATGTGTGTCAAACAAAACTATTAGGTGTTATTGTTGACTAAAACTCAAAATGTGACCAGCACTTGGTCCACGTAGTAACTAACATTAATCAAAAGCTTGAGGGGGGTATATAAACCAGAACCCTTTCTCCTGGTTTCACCATTGATAAAAACAGCCTGTACTTGCCTACTTCATGGTTAATTTTATTACCCTCATATTCTTAAATATTCAATGAAATCAAGTAAAAAAATTGAAAACTTTTATAACAAAGTTGTGAAATTCGCATCCAGTCATCCAAACATAACTCACCAGTGCACAGTACTAACAATCTGGAATGGATATATCTTCAGACTACATTCTCTCAGCTAAAAAAATCTACGTAGTATTCTATATAAACTAGATAAATGTCTAACCGTGTCCAACATGGGTCTGTATTAGTTCATCGAAATACATATTCTGTGAATATGTATTCATCAATGCCTAAAAATCGAAATTCATTACAGCGGAACATGGAATTTTTCCCAGGGTTAAAAACCACTGTGCTATCACCACAGCTTTGCCCTTTTCCCCACTGTGGAACAATCTTGAAGTTGGTATATATAGCTGGGGGTGTGGGGTTGAAGCCCCCCACTTGGGTGGGTTTGATTTAGTGCAGTGTGTGTTCTAGAGTGCTACAGGGTGACTGGTTCCTAACCCTGGACAAAATGCTGCACTTCCCTGTAATGAATTTTGCTGTTTAGCCTTTGTTGAATATGTATTTTGATGAATTAATATAGACCCTTCTAATATATAGTTCATCTTCATCACCCTAATAGGCCTCCATTGCCACAAAATATTAAAAAAAATACAATACAAAATAAAGCAATTATTTTGGAGACTCACTTTATTACGTATTTGTAGCTAAAATATGGAGCTCCATGCCAGCCTCATATGACTATAGCAAACTTGCAACATTTTTTTAGGAAATTACATACATCATAGGCTCATAGGTAGGTACTAGGCTATCGGCCCAAGGGCCTATGTAAGCCTAGCCAACAAGGTTCCCTGGCTTACGCCACCCAAGAAAGTTATTTTCCTGTGCCACTGTTGAGCAGAGACACAGAGGTGATCCCCGGGGTGTATTTCTTATTTCCCATCCACTCATCAAGATTTTTCTTGAAGAGTATTAATGAAGAACTTTGCTTGACATAGATGGGTAGCCTGTTCCAGAGTATGGGAAGTCTCTGGGACAGGAATCTATCCCTCCAGCATGTCCTGTTTATTGTGGTGACAAGGTTTAGGTCCCTAGAGCGTGTAGCTCGGAGGGATTGGGATTTCTTTAGGTGTAGCATGTCCAACAGCTCTGGGTTTGACATAGCTTTATATGTAAGGCAGAGATCACCTCAGAGTAGGTGAGTTGCTACGGAGTAAAGCTGGAGTTTTTTGAGGCGGTCAGTGTAGGGCATTTGTTTGAGACCAGTAATGCTCTTTGTGAGGTACTTCTGTGGCCTTTCCAGCTGCTGCAGATGTCTTGTGAGGTACATTCAAAAAGGGGCGTTGTACTCTATAATGGGTCTAATGAGTGTCGAGTAGAGGGGAACAATGACCTCTTTTTTCCTGGATGAGAACCCTTTTATGATGAAGTGTTCTTGCTCAGACATGACATAATTATTTCTTCTTCACTAAATACATGCTAGTAAAACAACTTTGTCTCTCCCTCTGTTTAAGTGTTAACATTATTTCTAAATTAGATGGTGATTTTTACTGCTTTCATGTTTTATTACAACAAACGTCTTCAGAAAATAACTTTTGTAGCTAAAATATAGAGCTCCATGCCAGCCTCATATGACTATAGCAAACTCGCAACATTTTTAAATCATAACCACTGAACATTCATGAAATCTTATGACCAATCTAATTCCTTAAGTAAAACAATACTGAAGGACATATATTAGTATAAAACATACATTTGTACAACAACATTTAATACTTAATTCTTAATTTTCTTTTTATCAAAAAATTACTATTTGCCATATATAGCTGTTTGAAGGCATCCTATATGTTTTACTTTGAAATGATTTCTGGCTTATATAGCTGTTTGAAGGCTAGTAATCATTTCAGAGCAAAACATATAACTATCTTATTGCATCAGGTATAAGAACATTTCTTACAACATTTAAAATAATTTTAAGAATAGATGTAAAATCATGAATTCTATAAAACACAATGTCCAAAACTAGATGAATACAAAAGTTTAGTACACAAGACTTTGTATTACTTTGTCCAGTGTATTCCTTTATGACTGTATTCTAAATTTAACCTTCAAGGCAGAGTCTAAAATTTTTGTTCAAGAGTTCTATCACTGTGCATTAGAGAAGGGAAAGAAGGCCATGACAGACCTTATGTTGTTGTCTTTCGGCTTTTCCCGGTTAGGGGTCGCCATAGCAGAACTCCGGTCTGCTAATGATTGGCAGTAGATTCTGACGAATGCCAAGGTGCCAGCTAGACATTCAACCTTCAATGAAGGCACGCCCATTTACGCATGTCTTTCAAACGCCCACCCAACCGCGGGGAGGACATGCAGACTCCACACAGATCGCACTCCCCGCACTCCAGCCGAGAAGAAAATAAAAAAGGGGAAACTAGAAATCTAGTATTGTAATTGCAATAAACCTGAAACAGTAGTCTAATTGTAATGGTGTGAAACTGTGAAATATGGCTTCTTCGCATTAAGCAAGAAAAAGAACAGTTAGTAAAATTTAGCTTCTTATTAATGTACTGATCTACAAAAGATGGAATAAAAATTCAGAGGCCAGAATTCAACAAGAAATGTAGTTAATGTAACATTTTTCAAATAAGAACATTGTTGTTATTGTATATGAAAACTGTACACTTTATTATATACTTTCTTAAAGACAAACTGTTTGAAATAGAATCTCTATAGAGGTCCAGATTTAATAGCTTCCCATAAGAGGCCAGTAACCTGTCTATCTTCAGCTCTTTCTTCATCTTGTTACAAAATAAAACCAGTCATCTGTCTCCAGGGACTTTGCCTCAGAGAATGCAATTGGTTAGAGTAGGGGATAAGAGTTAAACTACTTCCTTAATCATTAAATAATTTTATTTCTGTTTGTTTTACTGTGGCTTTGCCACAGGTATAGGGAAAGTGGGATGATCAGATTCAAACAGACCTGTGTGGGAAAATACTTCCAATGCCTATTAGTAAAGTGGAATATTTTGGCCTCATGCATATAACACAAAGCACCACTTCCTTATAAAAACAGTAGAAAAAAATATGCAGTTTAAACAGTCATTACCAGTAAATTCATGTGTGAGAAATCAGAAAACATATTTCTAATAAAAAGTCATTGTCAGGCTGTGTAGTATTTTTTTCCATGAAGATTTATGTAATTGATGTTTCCTAGTCTTCACTTATTTGTGGGTGTAGTCTCATAAATTATTACTGAAGTTTTGCTGCCATCTACTGGTGAATTCCTACAATTTTAAAAAATAGCAAGTAGACTGCAGGGTTTTACCTCTAAAACTATGATATAGGGACAGAAATAACAGTCCAGTGGTTAGAAGAAAAGTAAGACAAGGTTTTACAGCCTGTTGTTTACAGCAATGTCCAGTGAGCTTAGAAACCCTGGAGTGCTTGACAAACTCTGCATGACTGTAAAGAATCAGTCCAGCCTGTCCTTTAGTAATAACAAATGCACATTTGTCCTTCCTTGCACTCTTTGTTTTTGCTTTTTTATTGAAAGTTTTATAGGAAAAGAAGTCTACATGGAATCTGCTGATGGTAAAAATAATTGCATTTTTTCCTTGTGATTGTACCCTGTATAACAGATAGTTGCCACACCAGTGTTAATTCTTCCATCATTTACTGTCACTGTTAATAAAACTGAAAGTAACCACAAACACAAATATTCATGAAAAAAAATTAAGAAATGCATTAAAGAATGGCAAACAAGTATAATCTCGGTCAGTACATCGTGTTCTGTTTTAAACACAAGTCCCTCTGTATGGCATCAGTGGAACTGCAGGCATTACATGAAGGAAATCTTACATGCGGAGGGTGAGAGGAGCACTTAGTGGTCTAAAAAGGGCAATTTTTAAAAATATTTACTACCACAACACAGCTTCACTCGGAGGACATTTTAAGCTTAGTCAGTTTCCCTTTTGGTGCTTGAATTAACATTTCCTGATTGGTCTTACCTATCCCATGGCTGATAATTGTATATTAGCCCTAGTGAGAATAAATGTGATCATACTATAGATAATTTGAGGGGACCCATGTAAGGGATGCAGCATTTAGTAACTGCCTCTATCCATTAGGGATATGAGGGGCAATCCTGGAGTACATTTTCTATTACCCATCCTTAGATTCAAGTTGCATTTGAATATGGACAGGGATAAGCTTTGTTTTACTTGAATGGATAGTCTGTTCTGGAACAGTGGTAGCCTCTGTGATAGATATCGGTCTCTCCACAACATTCAGTTTAGATACCTGGACTGAGTATTTCTGATGCCATTTGATTTGCTGATTTTCAGAAGGTCCATATGTATTAGGTCGGAGGATGCCTTGTATGCCAGACATGTCACCTCTAAGCACTCTGTAGGATACTGAGTATAGTGATAAATCTTTGAGGTGGTCCATGCAAGACCTATTGTTTAGGACTTGTATCCTTTTAGGAAGGTATCTCTGTGGCTATTCCAATTGTTGCATGGGTCTGCACAGATATATGCCAAAGTGGGCATTATACAAAATGATTGACCTAATGAGGGCTTTGTAAAGGGGGACAATAACATCTCTAGATATAGTCCCAATCAATTTGTTTATAAGCTGTGCAATATACAAAGACTTTCTTATGACTCTGAACATATGCTGGTCAAATGTTAGGCCACTGTACACACAAGTTCCCAAATGTCAAACTACTGGGTCAGTTTTCAGAGGGCATTGTCAATTTGGCAGTTCCCTGGAGTGGATGACTTCCCAAGCATATGATAATGTATTTCTTGGAGTTTAGTTTCAATTCATGATTCTGACACCAGTTATTGTTTGGGACAAACCATCTTGCATGATGGTTAATTCATTTGGAGATTCAATAACTGCTCCTAGCTTGCAGTCATCTCAAACATAGTCAGCCAAAACCCTTTGGTATTTCCTTTACTTTTGAGATGTATATGCCAAACAGAAAAAGTCTCAGCATCGAACCCTGGGGGACTCCATTGCTGACTGGTCTCTTCCCCTATTTTGATCTCCTGAATCCTGTCAGCAAGCATACATGTATGCATTCTTTGATTTACCTTCCTGATTGTATTAAATTATATTCCTTGTACAATACAGCACCACTTGTCAGAATGTGTTTTAAATTTGTAGTTTGGAACAGTCTTCCAGTAAGCAATGAAACAAAATATATGAACCAACAATGACAAAACTACCCATTTCAGAAAATTTCAACCATAAAAGGCCACTCAAACTTCTGTCATTACAATCCACCAATATCAGTAAATATGCAAAATCTCTACAGAAGTAAGTCATCTAAATAATTCCACAGTACAAGGATCTATAACTAATGAAGAGTTTGCTGCTAGCAAACAACTTTATATTTCATTGTTTCATCTACAAATAAAGTGCCTGTTGCCCTTCAAGAATAAATTGCCTGTGCTACATTAAAAAAATGATAAGCTAGTAATTTTTCAATGGGAAATGGATGTCAAACTGATAACAGAAACATAGTTACTAGGTAACTCATCCAAAGGAGGAAATTCAAAGGACTGCAGCATTCACTCCCTTTAAAGCACAACACAGTACGGTATTAGCAATCCATCTGCATACTGTGGGAGTAGAACCCACAGCCTTCTGCATCAAAAGCAAATACCTGTTGTGCTACTAGCAATGCAAATGACTTAGCATAAGTAGCATTAAACTCCTCTTCCCCTGAAGCTCTCAGCTCCTTGTAAAATCCACTTGACACTCAACTAAATCTCTCAACTTCGCAGCACAAGAAATCTGGAACAAGCCAAAATTTATTTGGGGGGCAAAGGCCCAAAACCAGAGACACATTTTAAATATTGCTTGTATAATCTTAGAAAGTTTCTAAAATGAAGTGTTTTGTGTTACCATGTGTTTCCTGAAAGATAAGAAGACTGAAATTTAAATGGCTATCATTATTTGGTGGATTCAGTTCTCACTGATTTGCCAGAAAACCACAGATTGTAAGAGGAACAAACCAAATGTATGAGCCAAATATTCTGTGAAAATCTGGACAGTTGAGAGCTATGGACTCAACTCTCCGAATCACAAGTGGTGGTATGGGTAGAGAGTTCAGGCTTTTGTTTGAGCCCGAGTAACACTAACCACCAGGTATACCTAACTGGGGCATTTTACACACTTACACACACACACACACACACACACACACACACACACACACACACACACACACACACACACACACACACACACACACACACACACACACACACACAGGGGAGCACCATAACTCCTGCAAATAAAAGAACAAAACTCTCCTTACCAGCATGACTCTGGCTCTGACAGCACCAACAGAACAGCGGCAGCATAACTCCTGTAACACAGAGCAATAAGAGAACAAGAACAGCTAGTTTAGTTAGTTTAACTTCTGTGTGCGAATCCACGTTAGCATGAAAATTCCACTTTATTAATTTTTCCCGACAGGTCTTGCAGCTGTAAAAGTGGGGGGGGGGGCCTCCCTTCCCCCTGGCTCTATGGTTCCATCGCCCATGGCCACTACTAACACACAGAAGGGACATCCCACACAGGAGATGGCATGATCCAATGTCCTAACTGCAGTTGGTGACATACACAATAGCTTCTTAGATTATGTTGATCTCTTTATATACAGGGGCCAACTGGTACAGCAAAAAAAGAGATGTGCTACAGTTGCGGCACATATAAGGATTTTTGCACAGAATTCCACATCCGTAATCCCAGTCATTAAGTTCTCCATGTAACATTTACAGTACTTATGCTGATTTACAGGTGATCTCATAGTGTCCATGATCCTTGGACTAATCTGGAGCCTTTTCATTGGTTTCAGCTTCTGCCAGACTACAGCATACATATATAATGCAATTCATGATCTTAGAATTCTTCTGAATCACATTATCTATACATGATATAATGTGCCTTATTCATGGGGGTGGACTAACTTCAAAGTATCGGTGCATCTTTACATGGAGGTGACACCCCTCCATAATGTTAACCCATTGCTTTTGTAATCCAGCCTAAAAACTCTGATTTCCAGCTGATTTACCTCATATTCTTCTAGGCCCAAACAACTCCTAAACACCTGCTGAACTTCACTGCACCACTGCCTACAGTAATGTGCCCCAAAACAACACCAATTTCTCTGTTAAAGATTATTTCCTTAAGTCAGTCTTTAGTCACCTTCCTTTTAGAAGCTATTAACATTCCCTTCTCCATCCGCTGTTGAGTCTTTCTAACTCCATCTCTCTCATTTTCCCCTTAAAGCATGGTGTCTGCTTATCATATCCCACCTTGAATTTCCATCTACCAGTGTGCATGTACCAAGCTCTCTGATTTCTCATATTCAAGCTCATTCCTACCACTTCACAATTTTTATAATGCTCCACAACATGCTGTCCACTTGCTTAATTTCCTTGACTCTGTAAGTATACCAGAAGTGCCCACAATGCTTTATGTATAGCTCCACTAGGGCTTTGTTATGGGTGGGGACCTCAGCATTCGACTGGCCTTCACCTTTGCTCCTTTATATGATACTACATGATTGAGTCTGCTAGTGACTATAACCCACAAAGTCCTTTCTTCCTCTAAGTGCCCAAGTCTACTCACCCCCAACATGTATGTCATTTCAACATTATCCTCGGCAAAATCCATAACTTTGCACTGTTTTGCATTAACTGCAAGCTGCCACCTACTTACCCACTCTAATAGCTGCCTCATCACAAACTGGCCCATCTGCTTGAAGCCACTGCACTAATCTTGGTGTCATCATCAAGCTGCAAGCCAAGTCTCCTATTTCAGTTCAACAGATGCCACAAATGTACTAAGTCTGGTCCAGTGGCGGCTGGTGACTTCAAATCAAAGGGGGGCGGCTGCAGGACACAGCTGAATGGGTTGGGTCATTAGGAAGGGGTGCAGCCAACTAGAAAGGGGAGGAGCTATGCTCAAAAACCACAAAAACTGTAACTTTAATTAAATATGCTGCCCTGGGTGCCAAACTGTCATTATGAGAGTCGAATCAAGACAAAATGAAGTATAGAAGAAAAAAAATATTTCAATGCATTGGCTGCATGACAGCTTACTTAATATCTAGATGGAAACAAAAAGGTTGTGAGGCATGAAAAAATAAATTACTTTTTAAATACATTACTGGAATGCCAGTCAAAATCAAGTATAAGAAAAACAAGCAGCACTCAACTCAAACCACTTCTCCTTGGACTGCAGTTATAATTATAATTTATATTCGGCTTTATTAAAGTACCATGTAATGTGCTGAAAGTAGCAATCTCTATGATACCCCCACTTGTAAAAAATGTTTCTTATCCAAAAAAGACCTGCTGCCTGACAACAACTATCTACTTGTGTCATGGGAAAAACATGATCAAAGTAAAAAATGAAAAGCAAATAAGAAACAAGCTCAAGATACATTGCTTAAAGGATTACTGCACAGGTTATGGACCACACATGATATATTGGCATTCTGTTTGGTTTACAGGTAAAGCCTGCAAAGATGACTGCAAGTCTCTAACAAATGGAATGAGCTTCTTAAAATAATATAATCCTGTCCTTTATTACAAATACTGTCATATGCATTTCAATACCAAAGGCTTATACGTTATCTAGTTATGTAAGTATTTTCTGCATGGCAACAATAGAAAGGCTTTCAATGTTGGCAGTTCTTTAACAGTATGCTTATTAAAGCTTACTTGCATCTTACAATCACAGACAAGCTTACCTGATGGTCATTAAAGCATTGCTACTTAAACACAGAGCAACAGGCACTTTCTGAATAATAAATCAACAGTATAAAGATATGACAGAAACCAGGACATTCTGCAACATCAAGAACAGATGAAAAGTACATGTGTCTACCTTGGATGGGGGGATACTCTTACATTTACACTGCATAACTGCTCCTTGCCTTGCTTGGACACATCCAGAGTCACTACATGGGGGAGTGGGGTGCAACACGTATGTCACAATTTTAAATGTCTCTGGCTGACTGTGATAGCCCTGACACATTTGTCATACCTCTCAACCTCAAAGCAAGAAATCTGGACAAAGCCATACATAGAAGTGGGACAAAGGCCCCAAAATAAGGACAATTTTTAAATATTACTCTTATAAACTTAGAAAGATAATAGAATAGTAGGTCTTGCGTTAGTATGTATTTTCTGAAGGGTATGAAATCTGAAACTCAAATGTCTCATTATTTTCTAACTTCAGTCTTTAATGATTTTCCACTAATTTGCCAAAAAACACAATTTTATAAATAAATGGACCAAAAATGTGATGCAAAAATATAAAATAGCCACACAATACAGCTGGGAACCTGTCAAAGGGATACTTTTTTAATATTAGTACTGCTAACTTGAGCAGCTGACAAAATAAATCTACATGCATTTCTGAAATAAAAGTAATCTATAATTGTTACATTTATTTATTAAATGTAAACCCTCCACATTTTCTTGAGCCAAAATCTAGGACAGTTGAGAGGTTTGGATATGCCTAATTATTTATTTGCACGTACTTCTCAACCTGTTAATGCAGGAAATCTGGGAAAGGACAACTATATTGGGGTACATATAAACAGTACTAAAAATTGTTCTTGTATAAACTGAGACAGTTGATAGAATAACATATCTTGCTTTAGCATGCATTTTTCTGAAGGTTGTGAAGTCTGAAACTCAGTGTCTGTCATTATTTAGTGACTTAATTCCTAAATGATTTGCCAGAAAACCACAAATTTCATGAGGAACAAACCAAAAATAAGAAGCAAAAATCTGTTCATTCTATGAAAATCTGGACGCTTGAGAGGTATAGTTCAGCCAGGGTTGTCTTTGAGTTTGCCAACCTTCCCCCCACAAAATCATGGTCGAATGGAGCCTCCCCCCTGCAGCCATTCCAATGGACCATTACTTAGCTATTTTACCCCAATTACCATAAACACTAATATGCATACTGCTTTACTTCTACGATGATTTGGATTTCATTTGAAAGTTTTATTTTGCATTTTACAACACAAATACCAATACGTCTGCTAAACAAAGCAATGCAGTCTAACAATGAAAACAGACAGCATTAAAATGTCTCTGCCCTTGAAACTCACATTCATTGAAACAGCATTGAAACCCACATCTAAAGAAAAATATATTTGGCTAGTGGCAGATAAAAAATAACTTTGGGCTATTTTCAAATGATAGGCTCCTTGCACACAAAAAATACATGTGTTCTGTGATGCACCTTCCTGATTGCATTAAATTATATTCCTTCTATAATACAGTACAGTTGTTAGAGAGTGTTTTAAATGTATTGTTTTTAACATTTTCCAGTAAACAATGAAACAAAATGCATGCTCCACTAATGACAAAACTTCCCAGTTAAGAACATTACCATCATAAAAGTCTACTCAAACTTCTACAGTCCACCAGTATCAGTAAATATGCACAATCTCTGCAGAAGTAAAAGTCATCTAAATAATTCCACATTAAAAAGATCTGTAACTAATGAAGAGGTTGTTGCTAGCAAACAACTTTATATTTCATTGTTTCATCTACAAATAAAGTGCCTGTTGCCCTTGAGGAATAAATTGCCTATATTACATTAAAAAGATGATAAGCTAGTAATATTGCAATAGAGAATGGATGGCAAATAATGGACAGGTTCATAGTTACTAGGTATCTTCGCTAAAGAGGACATTCTCAAGATAGCAGCAGCCACCCTATTTACAGCACAGTACAATATCAGCAATGCATCTGCATACTGCAGGAGTAGAACCCACAGCCTTCTGTATCAAAAGCAAGTACACTACCTGTTGTGCTATTTACAACATAAACAGTCTCAGCATAAGCAGCACTAAACTTCTCTTCCCCTGCAGCTCTCAGCTCCTTGTAAAATCTATTCGACAATCAGCTGTATCTCTCAACTTTGCAGCACAAGAAATCTGGAAAATGCCAAAATGTATTGAGGAGGGACAAAAGCCCAAAAACCAGGGACACAAATTAAACATTGCTTGTATACCCTTGGAAAGTTGCTAGAATAAAATGCTGTGTTATCACCATGCATTTCATTGCCAAGTCTTGAACCCAGAACCCTGTGCAAAACAGTCAGAGCAATATACCACTATGCCAAATCAGCTGCTTTATGAAAGCATGGAAGACTGAAACTTAAATGGCTACCATTTAGTGAATTCGGTTCTCACCATAGCTGTCAACCTATTAGCATAAAACACCTGGACAAAGCCAGTAATGGGGGAATACAACCCTCAAACATATTCAGTGAATTTACTTCTCACCATAGCTCTCAACCTTAGCACAAAAAACCTGGATGAAGCCAATAATTGGAGAATACAGTCCCAAAAATAAGGACAAATTTCAAATATTCATCTTATAAACTTAGAAAATTACTAGAATAAATGTTTTTGTGTTACTATGTACTTTCTGAAGAATATGAAGTCTGAAATTCAAATGCCAGTCAGTTTTATTTATTTAACATTTGTTAACCAGAAAAGTCTGACTTGGAACAAAAGCCAATTTTCAGCAGAGGCCCAGGGAGAAATACTGCAGACACATGTCTTTGTAACATGGGAGGACACCAGAGCAAACACACACAAACACAGGGAGGACATTTAGACTCCACAGAGAAAGCATGCCAGCCTAGAATCAAATCAGAAAACCTCTAGTTGTAAGACAACAATGCTACCACTGCACCATTAACTATTTAAGGAACTGAGCACTCAGAAACCACATATTTTACAAGGAACAGAACAGAACAAAATATAAGACAAAAATCTCCAACAATTTCACAAATGGTGGTGGGTAGGGAATTCAGGCTCTTGTTGCCTGTAGTCAAGGTACAGGGTTCAAGCACTACCAGGCATCCTGAGTTCTCTCTACCCACCAGTACACACACTTCTAGAGTCAATCTTGTACCTGCCAAATGCACAGCTTTCCATCCTGCATTTGC
Source organism: Protopterus annectens (assembly GCF_019279795.1). Lineage (NCBI taxonomy): Eukaryota > Metazoa > Chordata > Ceratodontiformes > Protopteridae > Protopterus > Protopterus annectens. The sequence continues at coordinate 1,147,610,265 of NC_056725.1, read as the reverse complement.
AAACCTACAAGCTTGCTGCTAAAATCCACAATTTGCTTCCAATTCTGGTACCTGCAAAGTAGTCCACAGCAAAACTCAATAGCTTTCTAAGCTCACATTCATGCTGGAATGCACACGTCCAGTTTTGTGGCTGTTTCCTGGAATGGTCCAAGACTGCTGACTCTGCAGTCCAATCCCATTCTAGTCTATGCGGTTAGCACTGCATAGACTTCTGGGGAATCAGCAGTCTGCCTCCTTCTTCCTGAATCCAGACTGGTAAGGCAGCAGTCCAAATTAACTTTGTATGGAGGATTTGGAGGACTGTAGGACTGTACCATTGTGGTTCACAGCTGGGGGGGGGGCTGCAGTCCTGCAGTCCAATATCATGAGCCACCAGTGGTCTGGTCATTCTTAGCAATGTGCAACTCTCTTCATAAAATACTTTTGCCAGATAGTTTCCTTGTCAGTTAACCAGTTTAGTAGCTAACCATTTAGAACATCACCCCTGCCTTTTCTTCCTCCATCAACTTTCTGTAATTATTTATTTATTTTATTTATTTTACATTTGTTGACTGGGATAGTCCGACTGGTAAATGTCCATTTTCAGCAGAGGCCCGAATAGAAAAGCTCCATTACATACACATATACTTACAAAAATAATTACATATAATGTGCAGTTAGTATTCAAATGTTTGGACAGCAGAAATTATATATACTCTCATGATTTAAATTTCTAAGTAATAGATTAACAAGTTAGTGCACCCCTAAGGTAACAAGGAAGAAGAAGTAAGGACATCTGGATAGAGAGGCATTAGTCAGGATGGGAACGGTCATAACCAATGTGATGTAAAATACTGTTTCAGGCTCTTTTTAAATTGGATCAGAGAGGGTTCTAGTGTAAGGTTAGCAGGAAGAGAGTTCCAAATTTTACCTACAGAGTTGGTGAATAGAGAGTTTCCAGCTGAGTTATTGGATATGGTAGTTTGAACCAGTAGTTTATTCGATGACCGAAGTGCCTAGGATTATTATAGGGGTTAATAATGTTTGTAATTGAGGGGGTATTTTCGGGTTGGTATAGTACTTTGTGAGCCACTATAAGTTGGTTAAATTGTAGCAGGCTATTCAGTTCGAGCCAACCAAGATGATTTAGGTTAAGACAGTGATGTGTCCTATAGGGCTTACCGGTGGTGAATCTAGCAATATGGTTATAGCAGCTGGACAGCTTATTGAGTTCCATTTTGTTCAGATTAGTGAGTACTGGGGAGGCATAAAGAAGGGTGGAGAGTAGGTGAGAGTGGGCAATAGTATTTCTAGCATGTGGAGTTAGGAAAGGTTTAATCTTGTATAATGATCCTACTTTTTTATTAATAGTTTTGTTTGGTTAACATGCAAATCAAATTTAAGGCTGCTGTCTATGATTACACCTAAATGTTTTGTATGGGCATCAGGATAAATGATGGTACCATTATTGGATTGTATAGAAAAGGATAGTGCAGCAGATTTATGAGTAGGGGAGAAGAGTAGTAACTTTGTTTTGTTTGGGCTTAAGATAAGATGCCGGTCTGAGAGCCAGTTTTCAACTGTGTTGAAAGTGCTCTGGGTTAAGGACAGTAACTTTGGTTGGTGGCTGAGCATATCAATGTGGAGTCATCCACATACTGAATGCAGGTTGCATCAGTGATAACCATGTGGAGGTCATTGATAAAAATAGTGAAGAGGAGGGGTCCTAGTCTCATGCCCTGTGGGATCCCTAACATGTTGGGTAGGAAGCTGGATAGTTTGTCCTGCCATAGGACAGCCTGTTGTCTACCACTCAAATAGGATTGGAACCATGGGAGGGCATGATTATCCAAGGAGATGGTTTTCAGTGTTTGGATGAGTAGTTGGTGGTTAACCATGTCAAAGGCCTTAGAGAGATCTAGAAAGAGAGCTGAGGAAAGCTATTTTGAGTCTGGTTTATGACATTAGAGAAGGAAAGAAGGGCTATAGTGGTACTATGATGAGGCCTGAATCTATGCTGAGTGTTAGCCAGCAGATTGTTATGAATAAGATGGTGCAAAAGTTGTTTATGGATGCACTTCTCCATGATTTTATCCAACGGTGGGATAATAGCTATTGTTCTGAAATTTGACAGTTCAGTGGTACTGCCACCCATATGTAGTGGGATGACATGAGATATTTCTCAGATAAAGGGGTTGGTGGCTTCCGTTATGGTTCTGTTTATTAAGATGGAGATGGGGTATGCTATGGCATCTGCTGCTATTTGCAGGTACTCAGCTGAGAGGAGATCAGCAGAAAGAGTAGTTGGTTTTAGTTTTTTTAGTAGGGTACAGATTAGTGAAGTGGGAACAATTTGAAAGCCGAAGGATAGTTGTGAACTAGGTATGGTGGTCTTTACATTAGTGTAGCTGGGGTTTAGTTGGCTAGCTAGGGCTTGGATAACTTCGGTAAAGAAACTATTAAAGGCATTTGCAATTTCCTATGGGGGTTTATGGAGTGAAGCTGAGAGAGTTGGTGTGGTAGTTCGTCCTGGGTGAAGAAGTTGGTTTATACCTCCCCAGAGCTTTTGAGGGTTGTTCTGATTCTTTTGTTGAAGATGACAGTAAAAGTTTTTTTTTTTTATCTAATATGATGGATTTTTCTATCTCATTCCTTAGCTGCCGATATTTAATTTGATCTAGGTGGGGTTTGAAGTACACCATGTGGCCCAAGCTTTGTTTCTGAGTATGATTTTTGACTTTGTATTGTTAGAAAGCCACGGTGCTACTTTAGTTTTAGTCTTAGTTGTTCATACAGGAGCATGGGAGTTAAGGATGTTAATGAATTTAGAGTTAAAGTACTCAACAGCATTGTCCAGAGGCAGTTGTTTCAGGACTGACCAATTGCAGAGTTTGACTTAATTTAGGAAATTAATGGGGTTACATTTTTTCTTATTTCTTACTGTTTTGTAGATGGGCTGGTGGGGCTCACTGGCTTTGAGTTTAAGTATATAGGTGGGGAAGTGATCACTTAAGCCATCAAGGAGGATCCCTGATTTATATATATGTGAATGGCTATTGATAAGTATCCAGTCTAGTATACTTTCTTTGTGGTTGGGCATCCCTATCATGGTGGGGGAGGATATGGTTTGTGTGAACCCATAAAGGTTAATGTGGGAGGAGGCAGCCTCAGTGGAACAGTTATTCCAGTCAATATTAAAGTCTCCTAGAACAATAGTTTCTTGGGGGAGGTTACTAGATAACCAACAGGGGATTTCTTCTAGGGTGCTTATGTTGTTAACTAGTGGGATATACACACAGACAATATTTATGCATTTATTTTTATTAATTAGGAGTGTGGTAGAAAGAATTTCTGCATTATTGATTTGAGGTGGCTGTAGGGAGTCCATGATGACATTTCAAGAATTTTATAAAGTACAGCTACCCCACCTCCCTTTCTGTTTATACAGTCCAGACAAAGTATACTGTACCCAGGAGGTAATACCTCACTATCCTTTGTTAATGGTTTTAGCCAGGTTTCTGCTCGACAAAGCATGTCAGGCGAGTGTAGGGCTAAAAGGGCATGCAAGCTTTGTATCTTGTTATTTATACTTCTGATGTTTAGGTGACACATCAGGAGTGAATTGGCGGGCTTAGTTATGAATGGTGGGTTAGTGGGGTTATTGTTGTAGGAGTTGGAGCTAACAGGGGAGGATGGGCCTGGGTTTGGGTGGATGTCTCCATCTAAAATACGGTTATAGTGGAGGCTAACCGCTTTAAGAATTTGTATATAAGTTTTTAATAGTTTTTGTTTTTTGGGTTGATGCTTTTGGGCTTAATAGGCTGATAGTATTTAGGTGTTAAGGAGTTAGGTGTTATGAGTGTAATTAAATGTGCTTTCCAGTTAGATACCAAAGGGGTAGGGTAGTGATATCCTAGATACTGCTGATTTTCATAGAAGGTGAGGAAATATGGAATTAGCATGAAAGGCAACAGAGACAATAATAAAACTTGGTTTTAGGGAGTAGAACTGAGAGTGGCAAAGACATGATATCAGTTTAGATCCTGACTGGGGTATAATGATTAGGAAAGTAGGGGGGAGGAGAGCAGGGTGGGCTCGGTGGGGTTGCTTGTACAGATTGGCGGCTTAGTAGAGGGTGTGATTTTTATTACTATACATTTAGCACTACTGGGGGCGGGTGGGATATGCAGGCAGGGTAGGGTATGAAGCGAGCCCAAGCGTAGCGAGGAAAAGCAGAGCAGGGCTAATCCAGAGCACAAGGACACTCGAGCATGCAATAATAAGATAAGGTAAGCACATATAGAAGCACTAAATGCTCTGTTAACATATTTGGTATCAAAATTATTTAATCGACAGCTTGGCAGCATTGTTTAGGACTTAATGTACTCAGCAGTTAGCTTATTACACAAGTCCTACTCTAGTTTTAGTCAGGTGAATCTGAGCTACTGGGGATACTTATTTATAGTGGTTAAGATTTTAAAGGAAGCCTGTAGGGATGGCCTGAAGGTGGAGTAGACCCAGTTCAGCTTAACATTTAGTGCTAGTATATAGGAGTTAGAGACAGTACCCGTAAAGACTTTTGTTCACGAGGAACATGATGATTGTATTTCAGTTGGATTCAGCTGTGTGATGTCTATCTAGCGTAGCATGGCTTTCAGGATAGGAGCAGTTAGAGGGGGATAGCACCTAGTAAGGGAAGATATGTTAGAAAGGAACACCAGTCTATAGACTTATGACACTAAGAAAAGCATAATTTGTCATTCAACAGGGCAGCAATTTTCAGCAATAGCGTGTACTTCACATCCCTACACAGCGCTATAACTTATATGCCTTATGTAATTCTACACTAGTACCAACAAAACTTATATGCTTTAGTACAGCTTCTAGCTTATAACAGCAAGTTGCTTTAACTATAAGCAGTAACTGAGCCTCTGGCCAACAGAAACAAGTGTGCTATTACCACGTTTAAGCTATAGTCAACACAAAGCAAGTCATTTTAAAATCAGTTATAGACTTCACCTTAATAAACAGTTCATTTGTTGTGCAGCTTGCATACAAAGTTTACAGTATGTGTTACAATTTTAAGATGGTTTCATTTGTAGTGATAGTTAATTTATCGTATCCTTGTCTATACATTACATTTCAGAGCATAGGCAGATTCGGTTAAGAAGATACATCAGTTACAGACTTGCATCACACAAACAACAGTAAGTAATGCATTGCAGTTGTAACAAAGGCCTTGTTGAAGTCTTGATATAGAATATCTCACATCTTCTTTGTTCACCTCAGTAGTAACCTAGTCAAATAAGTTGGCCATTTTTATTTCAGTAACACTTAACTGGGAAAGGAAGCTTATGTTCTGATACAGTGCCTCTGAATAGATCATGGTAAAGCAGTTTAATGAGGAGGATACACTGGAGTATGAAGGTCTGAGCTCCTGATGGCACTCATTGAAAAAGTAAGTCATATCCATATCAAGTTACTAAGTGAGACCCATATCCTTTCCACACTGCTACACAAAGATCTCATCCTAGTACAGTGATTTCATGGGAATGCTTCTTATTGTTTATGGCCACTGTCAGGAATTGCCTTAGGAGCATATGGCTTATGTGCACTGCCACCTTGGGCTCTGACTAATGTCTACCACTTCCAAATAGGTTTTACACTATACAGCTAGAGAGCAGAGCTATGACAACCAGTGTCCAAGGATCCTACCATCTATACTTTCATTTCAGTGTCTTGCAGTGTTATTTTATGAAAAGTAACAAAATCTTGGCTTATACTATTTTGCACTCATACACATTCAATAATTTCCAAGAAAGAGTAATAATACCCTTTCACTGCTCACACTCCTTCGTATTACTTTCATACCACAATGCCAGACCATTCTGACATTCCAAGGCCACAATTATTACCCCCCTTAAAATAAACAAACTGCATCATATTAATTTAAGGTAGCTTTAACAAAAGCAGTTTCACTTTAAAAGATGAATACTAACAGTTAAATTTCACCAGTTTTGTAGGATTACTGTATTAGAAGTTGTTATATCTGTATAACAAAATACTTAATTTAAAATTATACACAACACACTGATAATTAAATATATAGAAAACAGGCACTATTGTATGGGGGAAATTCAAATAAAAGTGGTTGAACAGACAGCTTTCTTTAGAAACTATCTAGTTGCACCCACACCTATTACTGTCTAAAAGAGTAATGGAAACTGGCTATTGCTGACTAAGAAATGTACACTGTATTTGAAGAAACAAGGGCAAAGCTATAAGCACGTGAGCATATTGTGTCCCTGGGAAGCAGTTTTTCACTCTTTCTTCTCAAGGTCCATACAATAGCATCTTCAAAGTTCATTATCTGCTTGTATTCTAGTTCAAAGTTCCAACAGCGTGAGAAGAGCAGATGCATAATTCTTATTAGAAAGGGGCTCATTACTGGCAGATAATCTAATAGGGTATCCTAGAATAGATCAACAGTGTCAGATATTCAGCTAACACTGTCTCTTAATGCAAGCTTTCTTTTCTGCATTCTGTCTAGCTCCTCTGACTATTCCAATTCCTGATGGATAAACACTTTAAATTTCTGCCCTAGGGCTGTCTTTACCTAGAATATTCCAAACCATTTATGGTAATATGGCCTCTCTGACATAAAGTAACACAATATACTAGGCAAAGACTAATGTGTTTGTGTGTGTGTGTGTGTGTGTGTGTGTGTGTGTGTGTGTGTGTGTGTGTGTGTGTGTGTGTGTGTGTGTGTGTGTGTTTGTGTGTGTTTGTGTGTGTATGTGTGTGCGCGTGTGCGCGTGTGAGTGTGTGCGTGTGTGTGTGTTTGTGTGTGTGTATGTGTGTGCGCGTGTGCATAGTCTACCATGACCAAGATATACTTCTAATTCATCATGCCTGGTGTAGTGGTAGGCTCTGTGGTATTTATGGCTACCATTTAAAATGGTTAATCAATAATGGCCAAGTCACCAAAGCAGACTTGGTTTTCTCTTGCCTTGTCAATAATGTGGTACAACTCACAAGTCTTGCATTACCCTCTCACATTTTCCAAATATCAGGAAAATAAAAAATATGCATAATTGTCTTTTTCCTACTCTTTTAAACTTCGAAGGCCTTAAATGAATTCACAGTCCAAGGTCAGAAGTGACTGGTGATAGGTTGGTGGGACTACCAGCTGCTATGCCAATGCTCCTTCGAACCTCTTTCGAGAGTCCATTCTCTATAATCCAGATGCCTTTGAAAGTCTATAGCTTTCTTGGTTTCCTTCCTTGAGTCCGGAATGTAGGATATAGGAGTTATTCCTGTCTCCTCTTTCTTCATGATCATCCCCAGTTCCCTTACAAAAAAAGTGATACTTCTGTCAACTGTGGCTCATATTCAGGTTTGCTGCTATTACCTAGCTCCTCCCATCAACTAGGCACATCTGCAACCTCCATTGGAGGTGTGGCCACTAACTGGAATAGCCTATGATAGTTCCCTGCATGTTTGTCTCCATGCTTGGCTGCATGTACACAAAGTACTACAACATCAGAGTAATTTCCTTTTAAAAAAATATGCAAGGATGGTATCATACACTGTCTGCTGTTGGCTTCTTTGTCCACCTTCTAATTCCATGTAAATTCTGGATAGTGGTACCTGTAAAGGAGTTCCTCCCATGATGCTAACTGGAAAGGGATGCCAAGTCAAGAAATTGTCTTTCTTAACAATTTCAGGCCTAGCTGCAGCTGTACCTGATGTATATCTCTCAACCTCTTAGCACAAAAAATCTGGACAAAACCTGACAGAATGGTGGACAAAGGGCCCAAAAATAGGGACATATTTTAGATACTGCTCCTATAAACTTAGAAAGTTGCCAGAACAACACGATTTGTCTTAGTATGCATTCTTCTGAAGGATATGAAGACTGAAACACAAATGTATATCATTATTTAGTGACTTCAGTCCTCAGATCATCCCAGAGATTTGCCAGAAAATCATACATTTTACGAGGAACAGACCAAAAATATGTAGTTGAGAGGTGTGGCCTGATGTGGTATTCTCTTGACAGTAGTTTATTTTTCCTTCACCAGGATATTTGCTTCTCTGATGGGAATTAACTTATAAAACACTAAGATAAAGTGTGTGTGTGTGTGTGTGTGTGTGTGTGTGTGTGTGTGTGTGTGTGTGTGTGTGTGTGTCTGTGAAAACAGTTTATTCTCAGCATGTTTGGTTCATCATTACTTACTGAACAATAGTTCTATCCATCCATCTGCATGAATCACAACTGGTGACAATTATTATTAAAAAATATATAGTTCCCTGTAGCACTGCTAAATATGGGTCATGTTCTCAATTTAGGTATATACTGGACAGTGTGAATACAACTGTCTTTAGATACCCTATCTTTTTTGTTTTCCTGCAAAGAAATGTATTATTGTGGAACTAATGGAGGGTATATTTAACCATCTGTCTAATCTGTCCTTATTTTTGTGTAGAGAAAACAGAAAGTACTTTGAGAATAAGAATATATAAGTATCTGCACACCATTAAGAAGGTGAGCATGACCAATTCACGATGTAGGCATTCTAAAAATGTGTTAATGTTAAAATGTTTTAGATTTTTTATTTTAGAAAATGTGCCTGATATGGAAAGGGATGATGACTGGAAAAATAAAAGGCATTGTACTGCTAACTTCTATTTAATACATCCTGGTACACAGGTTTGAATGTGTGCATTTCTATTAATAGGATTTTGAATTTGAAGTCAGTAAGGTTATAACATATTTTTAAAACAAAATATTTTTATGTTAATAACTTGCATTTTGAATATAATACAATGGGTCTACTTCTAATAATTGAAAGCCGACTTACCCAAAGACGACTTCACCGAGACGAGAACATCTAACAGTTAGTTTACCAAACAATCACATTATCAAAGTTTTAACAGGGTAAGTATGCACTTGGCCAACATGGGGTAATTTGCCCTTTCCCCATAGTAGTGCAATCCCAAAGTTGATATACTTAATTAGGAGGTGTGGGGGGGCACATCCCCCACACTGGTGGGTGTGAGGGTGTAGACCCCCCCCCCCACCTGGGTGGGCTTGACATATTGCAGTGTGTTTTCTCATTCCTTGTTGGCCAAGTGCATACTTAACCTGTTTAAAACTTCGGTAGTGTGATCATTAGGTAAAGTAAAGGTTCGGTGTTCTTGTTTCAGTGAAGTCATCTTTGGGTAAGTCAGCTTTCGATTATTAGAAGTAGACCTAATACAATATAATGACATACATTAGCAGTTTATGAAGTATTTGGTTTTTAGTTGGTGCAATGACTTCAACATTTTAATTGATTATTTTTAATTGTTTAACTGTATTATTATATGATCAATTGAATGTGTATTAAAAACGTTTAGTTGAGTGTGCTGTTTTAGTACTGGTGAAGTTCTTACAGGAGAAGAACAAAAGCAAAAGCAGTACAATTTATTACTTTTCCTATAAAGGCACCTCGTGGTATTTTTTCTGTTTTTATAATAGTATTTATGCCATAGTGCTGATTTCTGGTTACTAAATTTTAAAGAAACATATATAAATGGTGTAAGAAATCATGCATAAGAAGTAAATAAAAACATTAACCAAGTATATACAAAAACTATATACAATTTGTTTTCTGAAAATGCCAAGTTTGCCACAGTTTTATATAGATGCAGGTAGCCACTTGTTAGGTCCACAATGTATAAAGTGAAAGTCTACATTTCAAAACTATATAACTTCACTAAACAGAATAGTATATCTCAAATTATACAACGACCCCCCCATTAATATTCAAAAACATGCACGCTGATTGGTCAGCATGCACGTTGTAAATCAGAGTTATAGTAATGGAAAAAGGGCTGGTCACCCGGACTTTTTCCATTACTATAACTCCTTTTTTACAGCAACGGAAAACGCAAGATCTCCATTGCTTCACACTGTCTTGCTATGTTAAACTCATTTAACATAGCGAGACAGTTTGTAAAAAGCAACGGAGATTCTCCGTTGCTTTTTTTTAAAGCTGTCTCGCTATGTTAAACTCATTTAACATAGCGAGACAGTTTGTAAAAAGCAACGGAGATCTTGCTTTCTCCCTTGCTTTTTTCAAAACTGTCTCACTATGTTAAATGGATTTAACATAGTGAGACAGCTTTAAAAAACGCAACGGAGACTCCGTTGCTTTTTTTTAAAGCTGCCTTGCTATGTTAAACCCATTAAACATAGCAAAACAGTTTGTAAAAAGCAACGGAGATCTTGCTTTCTCCATTGCTTTTGCCCACAGCTCTGATGTACTGCGTAGGCATATGCATGAGCAGTACATCAGAACTGCCGCAGAATACCAGACAGCTGCGGAAGGGCAGCAAGGAGGCATTATACAATGCCGTTATTTAGGAAAAGTAATTTTTTTTTCTTAAATAATGTCCTTGTATAATAGCAATAACCCACTTCTGGGTGTGGGTAATGCTGGATTTACCCACGGTTGGCTTTGTTTGGTCACTCAGACTTCACCCTTGTGACCAAACCACACCAACTGTGGGTAAATCCAGCATTACCCACACCCAGGTGTGGGTTATTGCTAAATTAAACATGCTGCTATTACACAAGATAAAGCACAAAGCTGCTAAAATTCATGACAATACTGCACCAAAAACAAATAGTTACACAGATGTAAAGGACAAAATGAAGATATATTTGTAGCCAAAAACATAAATTTGAGATCTATTAGTTCAGAAAAAGAAAACAGCAGCAACCTGAAAATATAGACATGTACTATCACAAGCTACACTTTGAAACCCAAAGTAACAAGACACCATAGAACCACATTATTAAAAACAAATGCATGAAACAACAAAATGGCAGAAAGTCAAATTGCAGACAATTTTTGCAGGGCTATCTGCAACTCCATGTCGAGAGCCAGCACCCCACATCTTCAAATGTATATGCCAATTTCACGGTTACACAAAAATGAAGAAGGGAGAAATCTCCCCAAACAAATTTTTCACTGACGTCACACACACATAGAAACCACATCAGCAGTGATTTCTTATGGCAACTAGTCATCACCATTTCATACCCTGGCATCTTGTGACTCTGAGACAATCTGAACTTAGTGACCAGTAAAAAGCCACTGTCGTGTATTATACAAGAGCAAGGAATCTAGCAAAGAACTATAATTTCATACATAGAAATCAAGGGATCAGAACATACTTTACCACCCCAAAAATGTACCTTAGGAATAGTACAAGAAATGTACACAGAAAAACACTAACTCAAGACATGATACTTGATAGCATATTACACTCTGTTACAACTCTTGAACTGTCAAAGGTACAAGCTGTTGTTGTTGTTGTCTTTCGGCTTTTCCCAGTTAGGAGTCACCACAGCAGAACTCCGGTCCACTAATGATTGGCAGTAGATTTTGATGAATGCCGAGGTGCCAGCTCGATGTTCAACCTTCAATGAAGGCACGCCCTTTTACACATGTCTTTCAAACGCCCACCCAACCCCGGGGAGGACATGCAAACTCCACACAGAAGGCACTCCCTGCACTCCAGCCGAGAATCGAATGGGAGAACCTCTTGCTGTGAGGCAACAACACTACCACTGCACCACCGCGGATTGTAATCAAAGGTACAAGCTAAAAGCACAAAATCATCAAATGGAAATATCAACAGTAAAGCATAATGCGGACAGCATAAAACTACTATATAAATAAAAGTAAAAAGAAATAAAGAGTATAAAGCATGAAAGAGTAATGCCAAAGGTAACTATCCACATGATGGACTACATTAAGGAAAGGGGAAGCATAAGTATTATATAGATGGCCGTAGATGATTTGGTCATATTGATTAATGGTTATCTCTTACCCCAACCCCATGTACAAATGGAAAAATGAGGTTGATGGCATTGTTAAACTACACTATTCAGGTAGTCTGTACCTTTACTCAATGAAGCCACTGAGACAGTTCTGCTGTTACGACATTCATTTACTGCACACAAGGTTTACATCTAGCTTAACAATGAAAGGTATATACATCAAAACCATACTTCAGCTTACAGCATCAGGTCTGTAAGAATAGAATATTCAAAGTCTCTAGAAAAAGTCACAATCTTTATAGTGTCTTTTCTGCCTGCATCAGCAGTTTAGAGAATTTGCCAGAATAATAAGTCTTTCCTTTGAAGCTGGTTTGCTGATAGTTTGTTTTCTATATTTTAAACATTCTATTCCTGAAGAATAACTCTTTTTGCCCTTGGCCTATGCTGCGTATCATGTTGACGAGACACACCTGCATACAAAAGTTTGTCTTGACATGCTTGTAGATAAAAATTTTACAAAGCTGCATAGTTTATAAGAGATAAAATATTTTATTTCTGATTCTTATTAACAATGAGTGCCAAGCTATATAGTTTTTCCCAAGTTAGGTAACTGAGTTTAAACTGAGCACTCTACACATTGAAATGCAGAACATTTATTTCACATTTTCAGAAAAATTCACAGAAATCCATTTTAACCTGTTCTTTACTCTCACAATTCCCACGTTTTATTTTAAAAAGCAGAAAATGACTGTTCATTTTAAATTTTTTCTTCAATGGTACACATTGAAACTTTCTCCAGTTTATTCAGGTTAACCATCATGATTTGCTGAACTCTATAAGTTTTTCGCAAATGACAACTTAGGTAGCAATTCCAGATAGTTAATATGACTATAATGCCTAACACTACTAATAGAGGATGTATCAACCAATTTAACAGATTTGTTCCTGATTTTGACCAACCAGTAAAGATATCACACCAATTGTGAGCAGTGTCTGTTTTGGTCTTTTCAGCCACACTAAGTAGTTTATATTTTGCAATGATGCTTAAGGCCTCATAATACAGAATACTTTTATTTCTTTTTTCCAAATGTTCTCTGAGAATTTTAGTATTGTTCATTATGTTTTTTTTTTTTAATTATCCAATGATAGAGATATACTGGGAAGCTGTATTAAGTCATAATTCCAGTTCTTGGAAATATTTACTTCTATGAGTTCAATAAACACATAGCTCTTATTATTCCATGTAAGGAAATCAACATGCGATAAACATCCTACAAAAGGTAATTTTAAATTATGACCTACGTCTTGATCTGTAACCAGACAAATATACTGAGGAGCCACTTCTATAAACATTTGAAAATAATTTACACAAATTAACAGAATGCTGCAGTAAGCATGGTTCATAGACAGGCGAATGCTGCCCACAAATTAGTCCATTTTGAGTCTGTGTACAATATTCAGTTTTATGTGTTTTTCCTCTCATATCTATATAATTACCTTCAAATTGTGGCAACCAATACTCATACCCTTCTGGTATGAGAAATATCATAGGTAACACAGTAAATTGACATAATAGTTGTATCAGTAACATTATAATGTATGAACTTCCCTGTACAATATTGTGGAGTACAGTATGTTACTTCATTAAATAACCTGATCCAATCTGTATCAAGTATCCATTTGTTAAACGATTGTCACCAAGCATTTTCATTTTGTAACATAAGTTCAGTTTGTACTCTATTTTCTGAATTTCCACATAAAAAGATTGAACAGTGCATTTTGTCCAGTTTACAAAAATTGCCACGTTACCATCAAATTTCAACTGATGTAGCTGCATAGCATCATAACTGTCTAAAAATTGCTGCTGATAATTTATATTGTGCAGGTGTGTCTTCCATATTTCTGGATTCCAAGATGCTTGTAAATGTACAATCTGAGAGTTATCTTCTCCCACTATTTTTAACTGATTCACTCCAGTGGAGCTCAGGAAGTTTGCACTGTAACTTCCAATGGGCGGAGCCTAAGCCTTTTGAAAGAATCAAACTGTGTCCTCACATTTCAAATAAATGTTCATATCTCTGGAACTATAGGGGTTTTGAAAAAAGTATAAATGGCAAACCCTACAGCACAAACTATTTTATAGTGGTAGTTTTCTTTAGTTTCTAGGTCTTAAACTGAATTTTATAAGTCATAGTAAATACAGTAACTATTATGTTTGTAATATTTTATAAACAACTTAAAATATCTCAGCAACCACTCAAGTTACACACATACTGTCAGCAGCATTTTATTCATCTAACTGAGAACTTTCATATGAGGCTAAGGAGTTCTGTCTGTGTTAACTTAGTTGTTGAGATATTTAGAAAAATGTGAAAAATTATATCTATATAAACTAATATCATAAAAACAACAGTTAATATCTCTTTACTTGCACTAGACAGAGGTCAAGTATTAATGCAGTTGAGTTTGCCATCGTGTAAGCTATAAAATGAAATATTTTAAAACCTTGTATGGAGCATGGTTTTGGAATTACTGATGCAAATATGAACAAGCAATGTTTGACACCTAGAGGCGTCAGTAGGAGTAAAATGCAGATGCACTTGGAGGCATCCCTTAGATGTAATGAGTTAATCGATTAGTCAGAATTTCAATGTCAGCTGCATTAATAGCTCCCATGCTTGTACCCAGGCTTCCTAGCAGAGTTTCATACCATGCCCTTTTATATTGGCACCTGCCTGTGTCTGGGAATGTGATGTTAAAATGTACTACAATCTTTTGATACTTTCTGCCTACCTTTTTACAGGTAGAAGGTCATTTTAACCAAATGGTCTGTATGAACAGAGGTAGGTTTATTTGTTAATATTGATAGAACATTTGCCCAATGTATGTGGCCTTTAATGACTGTGACATTAGTACATATTACAGAAACTCCAGTAGTAAAATTTAGTTGTATTTTCATATTATTGGGAGGAATACTAATTCCCTGTATACTATGATTACCACACTTCTTCACATAGGTAAAGATTAGCCGCTGTATTGATGGTGATATTTTTTTGAATTTTCTCCTTTTCTGAAATAAAATATATAAAATTGGCAACATTTAATAGAAACTTTAGAACTAAATTCAAGGGATACTTTAGGACTATTTGGTCAAATATAATGATGATGCTCAACCTTGGATCAAAAGGTAACATTGCTGGAAATCCTTATGTACCCGAAGATACAAGTAGCATTATATGGACAAATAAAATTGTCCTGATGTCTTTGTTCACGAAAATTATTTACATTCCAACCTAGCTCTACAGTATTATTGTCATTGTTTATTTTCCAAACTTGCATTTCTCTTGTTTGACACCCTACCCCAAGGGCTCCAATGAGTACAGTCAGTACAATAACAAACAGAATCTTCATTATGTACAATAATATAACCTTTCCACGTAACTGGTATTAATCTGAAAAGTTGTTTTTATAGATGCTTTTTTTAACTGTTTCAGACTTGGCATTTGCCGTGAGTGTACAAAAAAAAAAAACCCACAAAACTTGAAGTCACTTAATGACTTTCAACTGATCTCTATGAACAAGAATTATTTTGCTCTTTTTCTTTCCTTTAACTTTGTGCACTAGAGGTCCTAACTGAGCAATTACTTCAAAAGGTCCTTGCCAATTACTATCCCACGGACCGTCCATCTGGAACGTCTTGATCAATACCTGTGTCCCAGACGGAAGGTTTTCTTCTGGCATAACAGGATCCTTTGACCATAATTTGAATGCTTGCATTTCTGATAGACTTTGACACAATTCAGAAATATCTTTTAACCATTGTTGATTCTGTGCAATTTCTAATAATGGTCTGTTTGTACTAACAGTAGGATCGAATGGCAATTTTAGAGGCATTTTTCTACCTGTCATGACTTCAAAAGGTGAGATCCCTGTTTTACTGTGTGGAGTTGCTCTGACACCCAGCAAAATTCCAGGCAAATGTTTTACCCAATTTACGTCTTTTTCCAAGCAGGCTTTCTTAAGGCGTTCCTTAAGAGTCCTGTTCATTCTTTCAACTATCCCATTAGACTGGGGATGGTAAGGAACATGAAATCATTGCTGGATACCAAGCAAATCACACAAAGCTTACATCAGTTTACTGACAAATTGTGGCCCGTTATCGGATTCGATAACTCATGGCCATCTCCAATGACAAAAAATGTTTCTTCATAAGGCTTCTGCTGTAGCCTTAGCCGTCATTGTTTTTGCAGGAATTGCTTCTACCCATTTTGAAAAAAAACATTAACTACCACTAGAAGATACCTATACCCACCTTTAGCTGGGGTAATGGACCTGCAAAGTCAATTTGGATGGCAAACCAAGGTCCATCCACTGGAGTTACTCTTAGTAACTGTGTTTTTTCAATTGAGCATTAACCTGCAAACAGTTTAAGCATTCAGCATGCACTAAATCACAGATTTTCTTTAACTGTGAATGTCAGTACTTGCTCTTTACAATGGGCCATAACTTTTGTGTACCCAAATGTCCAATACCTGATGATTAAATTTCACTAACTGCCGTACCTGTTGGTACTGTATATAAGGAAGACTAGAACCGTATTCAAAACATTTTGTATAAGATTGCTCTGGACTTTCTCCTACAAGAGTACATTTTTCTAACTCTTCATGCAGTCCAAACTTAGTTTGAATTTACAGCAAATCATGTTGCAAATTCTGAACTGAAAATGTCTGTATGGCATGTACTGCAGTGGTTTTATCTGGTACACTAGAAATGTGTTCTGTAGGATGCAATTGCATTCCTTCCTTTGCTGCCTTTTTTGCAATCTGATCAGCATAGTTATTTAACTGAAAATTTTCATTTGTAGCTTTCTGATGAGCTTTCACCTTTAAGATACTGTAGCAACCCACAAGGGACTGACTATGAGCCAAATTCCAAATAGTCTGTAACACAGACGCATGCTTGAGAGGTTTGCCCATGTTATCAACAAACCCTCTCCTTGCCCATGTAGACATATGCAGCCGCAGAGAATTAACTACATATGCACTGTCTGACAAAATATTGACAGGTGGAAAATGCTGTAACACATAAAGAACTACTTCCAGTTCAGCTCGCTGAGCAGACATATGTCCCGGTAACTGAATCAGAGTCAGCTGACCCATAGAAGGGTTTTCTGGTACTACTGCAAATCCAGTCTGATATTGTCCATTGTCCCAAAATCGAGCACTGTCAACAAAGACGGATGGCTTGTCTTCCTGGAAATCAAGAGACAGAATGGGCTTTTCTGGATTTGAAATGTGCTTAATGTATTCATGTCATTTTAATTCATATCCCATGAAGGTACATAAGTAATAGTTATCTCTTGCCTTTATTGTAACTTGCTTGACATTAAATAATGCCAACCATTTTGCAAACACTTATTGACTGACGTCATCAATTAGTTTATTTAGCTGAGTCTCATTTACCAAAGCCTGTATGGCATAATGCGGTGTCTGTACTATAATGTCTTTAGAGAAAGCTGTTAGGTATTCAGTTTGTCTTAAACCCCAATAAATGGCCAAAAGATGCTGAATGCATGGGTGGTATCCCCTCTCAAAATGTGTCATCTTCCTACTGAAAAATGTAATGGGGCATAAAGTCTTTTCCATTCTAGAATCAGAGCCCTGAGGCCATTCCTGTAAAAGCACAACAGAGAGTGTGTTGGGACTAGCCGCTACCTGTAACACAAAGGGACTTGTTAGACTTGGAGCTACTAATTCTGTAGCCTTGGCCAATGCTGCCTTTAAATCACAAAAAAAAACGTATTTTCCTTTGGTCCCCACTCCAGAAAGGGTAATTCTTTCTGGCTAGAAAGCATGTCATACAGAGGAGCTGCCATGCTGGCATAATCCTCTATAAATTCCCGATTGTAATTCATGATACCCAGAAATTTGTGCAAATCCGGAATGGTAACCAGTTTATCAATTTGCAAGATTCCCTGCACCCTCTCTGAACAAGGAGTATGCCCAGAAGGACGTAAAATAGTACCTAGAAATTTTACTTCAGATTACATGAATTGTACCTTTTCACTTTTAACCTTAAACACTGCCTCCTACAGTGTTTCAAGGACCTGTGTTACTTTAGCTAAATGCTGTTCTTTTGTTTCAGACTGTATTAGTATGTCATCAATGTAATTCAAAACAGACTCATCAGATTCTAGACCTTGTAGTATTCATCCAACTATTTGGTGAAATATAACCAGACTGTTTTGAAATCCCTGCGGTAACCATGTCATGACATACTGTTCATTTTGAAATGTAAAGCCAAACCTTTGCCAATCTTTTTCCTGCAGAGGTACTGCAAAGAAGCCATTAGCTAAGTCTATAACTATAAACCACTGACTTTGTGGTTTTATTCTTGCTGCTAGCTCTGGGACCCCTGGAATCAGATGAGCCCGGGAAGTCGCAAATTGATTTACCTTTAGTAAATTGATAACCAATCAGTAAGTACCATCTTTCTTTTTAACTGGCCATATGAGTGAATGTGTAAGGCTATTTCACTTTTGAATTATTCCCACATCAAGCCATCATTTTATGCAGTTTTGCATGTCTGTCTCTGCTTCCTTTGGGATTGGATACTGTTTTTGAAACGGTGGAATAAAATCTTCGTCACTACCTACAAAAACTGCTTCCTGTAGCTTCCCACAGTCTGGGGGCCCTTGAGACTACAATGTAGAGAACTGTTGTTTTACCTTTAACCATACTTCATTTTCAGTAGGGCTGACAGTACGGCCCTTTTCATAACTGTTTGATACATGTATTGCCTCAATCATACATAACATGGGGCCCTGTCCTTGCCATATAATGCCATTAGGAAGGTCTATGAAAATTCCCATTTTGGACAATATATCCATTCCCAAGATTATGGCGGTGCAAGAATTATGCATCAAAAATACACCTTTCACTGGTTTCCCTTGATGGGAGAATTGTACTTGTACAGGTTTACTACCTATGGCTAGACATCCAGAACCATTAAAACCTGAAATACATGTACGTTTAGACAAGTCAGGAGGCAAATGCCTACCTGTCACTGAGATGGCTGCTCCTGTATCTAGAAGAAAATCTTCCCAGAGGTTCCCCTCTACCCAAATGTTAAGTGGTCGTCCATCTTTCCCTTTCTTGAAGTTAGTCAAGAAAGAGACTTGGGTAGGGGAGTCACACCCCTATAGTAGATCTATTTCCCACCTCGAATCATCAGTGGTATTGGACTGCAAAGGACATAATTGCAGTGTTTCCTCGACCTCTTCACAGTCAACATAAGAAGATTCATTAAGTTCATGATGCAAGGCTATTTACTGCTGATAATTAGGATTTACTGGACCATCAGGAGCAAAGTTAGGAGGGACAGTTGTATCCTGTGTGCTAACAATATTAGATTGTACATTGACACTAGTTGTCACACCATCCCTTTGCTGTATTGGGAATACTGACTATTGAGTGTTTGTGGTATATTGGGGTTGCTGCTGTAGTCCCCTATTACTCTCCGTCACATATTGCTGTGAAGTGCACTGCTGTGTTTGTACTTCTGGCTGCATTACCTGTTGCTGTCATGGTACACGTGACCTATCAAAATTGTTCACGGTAAGAAACGTAGCCTTTGCCTCTTGTTCCTGGCGCCATCTGTAATAATATTTACAATAATTTTTAATATGACCTACCTGTTTACAGGAATAACAAATAGGCTGTCTCTTTTGAGGACCCTCTATAGATTGAGTAACTTGAGAAGTTAACTGAGTGGCTGGGGGAGCTGATGCTGTCTGTTGTTGCCCCTGTATAATTAGCCCTTGATATGGCTGTCCTACTACCTGCTGTGGGACTTGCTGTCCCTGATTAATCCATCTCCCATGCCCCCTTCCCCTTACTTCACTAACAACGGGTGCTGAATGGGGAGTGTAAATCTTTTGCTTATGAATAGCATTATCTTTACACATAATATGGGCTTGCAGCAATTTATCTACTAACTCTGTGAGTGTGTTTGAAGATTCCTCATAAATACATTTAATATCCCCTATGACACCTTCCAAATGATCTAAAAAGGAGCTCATAATGCTTTTTGAAAATTGGCATCTTTCATATCTTTTTCATCACTGCTATTGACTAGCATATATGCCAGCTGAGCTGATAGTGTTCAGCTTGCTCTTCTAAAGAGTCACAAACTGTCATTTGAAACTGATCTAAAAGTGTTGGTGTGAGAGTTTTCCCCCTAGTGTATGCTAACAATACTGCTGTCATTGTTAGGTGTTTGGCTTGTATTGGATACTGCTTTTGCTGAATATAAACCATAAAACATTGTGGAATAAAATTCCAGAAACAACGCTCAAGTGTATCATTCCATAAAGTGCCTACAGTTTTAAGAACCCAAGCTTCAAACGTAATCATGTTATTAACAATGCCTTTCTGTTCATCCCACTTAGGCAGAGTTTCTAGCATCCTAGACTGATGATAAACTTCAGCAGAAAAGCCTGCTGAGGCTATGATAGGACTTGTAACAGTAGTTTCTAATGCTTTAGATTGATATTCCTCTAACAGGGCTTGTCATTTTAAAAGGTCTTGATTAGCTAAGTCTGTTGCTCTATCAGCCTCAGATTCCTGTGTCTCCAACTGAGCTTGTAATGTGTTTATTTCCTCCCTAGCAACAGTTATGTCACTCTGTGCATCAGCCAACTGCTTGTCATATTTTTCTTGCAAACACACAGTTTTACTCATTAACCCTTCTGTCATACCAATAGCTTTACTGCTCTGTTCAATAACATTTTGTGTAAAGGTCTTAATTTCAGTATGTGAGGCTTTCAAAAACTGTGAAAATTATTTTGTACATTCAGCAGTGTCAGCATGCAGTTTACCAGACACATTCCATTTATCACAATAAGTCTGAAAATGACCCATGAGGTCAAGATCCTGCTGGTTGCTAACTTTAGCAATCCAATCTTTAAACTCCTGCAACTCAGACTGTAACATACAAACTTTGACATCTACATCACCATCTAACAAATCTTTTGCAACAGGATATATAGAAACAGGAACCATTGTCTGAGCTTCAAGCATTACTTTATTCTGGTTGTGTTCCAGGTTTTGTACAGTACTTTTTTGAC
Organism: Protopterus annectens; assembly: GCF_019279795.1. Taxonomy (NCBI): domain Eukaryota; kingdom Metazoa; phylum Chordata; order Ceratodontiformes; family Protopteridae; genus Protopterus; species Protopterus annectens. Next base: position 1,147,589,323 of record NC_056725.1, on the reverse strand, counting down.
AAGGCATGCAAAAAGCAACATTTAAATCATTGCAGATAGCACATTTTTGTGCATCCTGTGATACTTTTGCCTTACATACATACCAATCAAAGGTAGAGAGCCATTTACATAATACTGGATTATCAGTTTTCCCCAGTAAAGACTTACAGGTGCTAACATGCTGATCATACCATGTATTTAAATAATTCCACACATTTATATATGGTTCAGACACATCAAAAGTAAAAGACTGAGTGCACTTCTTGGCATTTTCATGAATTGCATTCATTGTTAAAAGAAAAACAGAAGAAAATATTTACCACAAATGTTCAGGACAAGGTGGCCAGTCTTGACACAAAGATCAGTTGTGGGAAAATTCTCTGCTGTCTTTCACTAGATGCTGGTGAGATGAAAATGTCAGCAGTATAATTTTCATACCTCATGGGTCACCAACTATCTGAAGAAAAATTACTGAACTGCCCTGTATTGCGCTGCAGTGTTTGTCCTCCAGTCAATGGATGAAGTTTAGGAAGAGAAGAATAGATTCTAAGAAGGTCAGCGCTGGAATGTTGCACTGTGAGAGGCACCTCTTCAGGTCACCTCCCTGATTGTTTTGACTGGAGTGGTCTCGCCACTGTTAAACTACACTATTCAGGTAGTCTGTACCTTTACTCAATGAAGACATTGAGACAGTTCTGCTGTTACAACATTCATTTACAGCACACAAGGTTTACATCTAACTTAACAATGAAAGGTATATACATCAAAACTGTACTTCAGCTTACAGTATCAGGTCTGCAAGAATAGAATAATCAAAGTCTCTGATACAAAAGAAAAAGTCTCAGTCTTTATAGTGTCTTTTCTGCCTGCATCAGCAGTTTAGAGAATTTGCCAGAATAATAAGTCTTTCCTTTGAAGCTGGTTTGCTGACAGTTTGTTTTCCATATTTTAAACATTCTGTTCCTGAAGAATAACTCTTTTCGTCCTTGGCCTATCTTGCGTATCATGTTGATAAGACACAGCTGCATACAAGAGTTCATCTTGACCTGCTTGTACATAATAATTTTACAAAGCTGCATAGTTTATAAGAGATACAATATTTTATTTCTAATTCTTATTAACAATGAATGCCAAGCTATATAGTTTTTGCCAAGTTAGGTAACTGAGTTTAAACTGAGTGCACTCTACATACTGAAATGCAGAACACTTATTTCACATTTTCAGAAAAAGCCACAGAAATCCATTTTAACCTGTTCTTTACTCTCACAGGCATACCTCTAAACTGTTAGATTTGTGCCTCGTATTTTGGTCTATTTCTCATCAAATGTTGGTTTTCCACAAATCACTAGCAAATCATTGAGTACTGAAGTCAGAAAATAATGGCAGACAATTGAGTTTCTGACTTCATATCCTTGAAAAGATTCAACCTAATGCAAAACATGTTATTCTATCATCTGTCCTAAACTGTTACACTTGCCCGCTCTTGGCTGCTGTGCATCTCTGGCTTCAGCGTCGGAACACTTTCAGGCCCTGTGTTACCCACTGTGGATACGCCTGTGTGGACGCCTAGACCTACACTATAATTATTACAAGCTCAACCAATCCTTCAAGCAATATTTATAAACTCTGCTGCCTCATCCCTTTTACTGGACTAGAACCAAGCATCTCCTTGAAGGAACCAAGGAACTTTCAGGCCCTGTGTTACCCACTGTGGATACGCCCGTGTGGACGCCTAGACCTACACTATAATTATTACAAGCTCAACCAATCCTTCAAGCAATATTTATAAACTCTGCTGCCTCATCCCTTTTACTGGACTAGAACCAAGCATCTCCTTGAAGGAACCAAGGAACTTTCAGGCCCTGTGTTACCAACTGTGGATACGCCCGTGTGGACACCTAGACCTACACTATAATTATTACAAGCTCAACCAATCCTTCAAGCAATATTTATAAACTCTGCTGCCTCATCCCTTTTACTGGACTAGAACCAAGCATCTCCTTGAAGGAACCAAGGAACTTTCAGGCCCTGTGTTACCCACTGTGGATACGCCTGTGTGGACGCCTAGACCTACACTATAATTATTACAAGCTCAACCAATCCTTCAAGCAATATTTATAAACTCTGCTGCCTCATCCCTTTTACTGGACTAGAACCAAGCATCTCCTTGAAGGAACCAAGGAACTTTCAGGCCCTGTGTTACCCACTGTGGATACGCCCGTGTGGACGCCTAGACCTACACTATAATTATTACAAGCTCAACCAATCCTTCAAGCAATATTTATAAACTCTGCTGCCTCATCCCTTTTACTGGACTAGAACCAAGCATCTCCTTGAAGGAACCAAGGAAGTATGTGCATCAGTTGCTAAACCTACACTATTACAGTTATTTAAGCCCTGCTAGGTGTTGAAAACGCTTCCTTGCCAAGAAAGCCAGCAGCCAACCTTTCCTCCAATTTCTGTATAACCATACTTCCTCCTCTCCTAGCTCCCTGACCTATATTGTCCCCCTTCTCCCCCTATTTAATCTACCCCAGGAATAGCCTTGGTGGAGCCACAGGTGCATCTCACCATCTGTCCACTAGATGGCACCCTCTCCCCACTAGTTTAATTTCAATTCAATATTTCTCTTGTATTCAGCCCAATCTCTAACTTTATTTTTTCCCTTTAAAAGCACCAAAGTTCTAACTTTACTTTCCTCTCTTAAATCACCATAGCCCTCTCTATCCGACTATACCCCTGTCCCCTGTACTTACCTGTCTGCATTCCACACTCCACTGATAGGTTCTTGGTCTTCTCTTGCCTTCCTTGGCTCTATATTTTCCTACTCCTATACCTTGCTACTTGCTCCTCTCTCTCTCCCTCCCACTTCCCCCCCATACCTATCTGTTCCGTGACTCCTCTACCTAGCTTTACTCTCTGTTCCGAGAATTCTCTATCCTCCTCCACCTATCTCCACTCTCTAGCTTCGCTTCCCCCATCCTGACCCACCCGCCAATCAGATTCTGCCTGCATGTTAACCCCCCTCCCTTGCCGCAGAATCACAGTTCCTCTGGCCCGTACCTGCTAGTTTCTATCCTGGCCCCTCCCTCCTTTCCCACAACATCCCCCCAAAGGTTACAAATTCCTCCCAATTCCTCTGGCGCCATCTTTTAAACTGTTACACTTGCCCGCTCTTGGCTGCTGTGCATCTCTGGCTTCAGCGTCGGAACAGTAAGTTGAATCCTTGACTAATTATCTGTTTACCTATTTATTTGTAGCGCATTTATACAGGGAAAGCACAATATCATACAGACTTTGTACTGAATGCTGGCCGTCACACTAGAAATGTGTCGGCTTCATCTGTCCCTGAAACGCTAACTGAATCTTCACTGCTTTATGCTGGCGAGACTGTTTAATTACAATTGCAAATTACAGGCATGTCTTTTGCTTTTATAAATTGCTAGCGGGATTGTTTTAATACTAGTGCGAAGTACAGGCACGTCCTTCGCTTTTATAAATTGCCAGACTTTAGGTGTGTTATGATATTGCATACTGTTCCAAAGCTTAATATTCTCAACTATAATAGTGTATAGCTATCTCATATTGTTTTTAAAAAAAGCCTAGAATCTAGTGTTTGAGGAGTGTGCTGCATTATAATTTGATAGTGCCGTGGAGAGTGCTGGCTAACTGTTGTAACCTATTTACACAAGGGCGAAATCGGAAACGCCTTTCTACTGATGTGCTTTGTTAAGACTCAGGTGTTTTAAGCTAAAATATATTGTTCCAAGTCTAGTAACAAGGGATCAAGAGCCTATTGCTTACTACATTGTGTTAACGCTGTGGAGTGTACTGGCTAACTGTATTTGAGTAAACGCTAACCTATACACGTGCTTTTAAGTAAATTACCTTCCTCTCTTAGTACTTATTAGATACCGCTTCAGCCTAATTGAATGACTACACTACATAGCTTATGTGGTAGTGCTTATTTTCAAAGAGTGGAGTGCATATTTTTATAGGGTCGAGTGATTTTAATTATTCACCATTTATTAAGTCATAGTCTCTCAATTGGTTATATAGTCTGGGAATGCCGTGGAGTGTTCCGGTTACGTGTTTGCTGTAAACGCCAACTCACACAAGAGTATCACAAAGCAAAGGCACTAAAAGCTCAACTAGTGGCTGTTCCAATCAAACTATCTTTGTAATATTACCTCCCTATGTTGTTTCATGTCACACTGCATTGCAATATTATCAAGCTTATATGGTAGTGCCTAATTTCGCCAAGTGCATGCAATTACCTCCCTTACCAGTGTATGTTTAGATATATATGCAATTTCATACATTAATACTGCTTCAATCATATTTAGCTGTATTGTTAACTGAGTGTAATTTATCTCTTCCTTGCTCGTGTCTCTTAGATATTTGTATAAAAGCTTACAGAAGTATCTGTTCAACCTCTTTTAGTTGCATTTTTACCTAATACAAACTTCTAGCTAAATTGTTACACTTTTTACTCACGTGCTGCTCTCAACATCATTGGAATCAAGTTACAGCTGTTGAACTATTGTGTCTCCCTATTACTAAAGTACTATCTCTCTCCTATCTTTCTCCCCTGTCTCCAGCTTTCAGGCCCTGTGTTACCCACTGTGGATACGCCCGTGTGGACGCCTAGACCTACACTATAATTATTACAAGCTCAACCAATCCTTCAAGCAATATTTATAAACTCTGCTGCCTCATCCCTTTTACTGGACTAGAACCAAGCATCTCCTTGAAGGAACCAAGGAAGTATGTGCATCAGTTGCTAAACCTACACTATTACAGTTATTTAAGCCCTGCTAGGTGTTGAGAACGCTTCCTTGCCAAGAAAGCCAGCAGCCAACCTTTCCTCCAATTTCTGTATAACCATACTTCCTCCTCTCCTAGCTCCCTGACCTATATTGTCCCCCTTCTCCCCCTATTTAATCTACCCCAGGAATAGCCTTAGTGAAGCCACAGGTGCATCTCACCATCTGTCCACTAGATGGCACCCTCTCCCCACTAGTTTAATTTCAATTCAATATTTCTCTTGTATTCAGCCCAATCTCTAACTTTACTTTTTCCCTTTAAAAGCACCAAAGTTCTAACTTTACTTTCCTCTCTTAAATCACCATAGCCCTCTCTATCCGACTATACCCCTGTCCCCTGTACTTACCTGTCTGCATTCCACACTCCACTGATAGGTTCTTGGTCTTCTCTTGCCTTCCTTGGCTCCCGCCTCCGTTAAGCCTCTTGGCTCACTCCGCTCCCCTACCCTGCCCCCAAATTCCACCCGCCCCCAGCACCTCTACCTTTATCCTTCCATAAACCACACCCACCACTACAATTACCCAATCAATCTCACACACCATCTCCCTTACCCCGCCCACTCTAAACTCTAATCACTTCACCAGCAAACACCCAAAATCACCACTACATTAAACAATACCCAACATCCCACTACCCTCTTTAATATAAAAACCTTACCAGCTCCTTTATACATATAATCAGTCTAGTAACTACTTAACAACTCTTGACAACCTCATCCCATTATGCTTAAAAAAACTTTACACATCTCCTGTCTACTACTGCTACTTCTACAGTGTTCCTTTATTCTCTACCTCACCCAACCCATTAATATCTACCATTCCCAATCCTTCCATACAACCAACCACATTACCTTACCTCTCCAACACTCACACACCCCAATTTCTCCACACCTATATCATATAAAAAACAATCTACTTTTTCCATATAAACTGCTTACCTCACAAAGATATTCCACTCCCATAGTAACTAGCAATTCTTCCAGTATCATAATTGAGCCCAATGTACACTCTAAACTTTTAAACCACCTCTCTAACTCCATCCTATACCTAATCACCACCCTGTTATCAGGAGATATCCACCCTAACCCAGGTCCCCCCACCTCAGCAACTATTAACAAGTCCATATTACTTACTTCTTTAAATTCCCAAAGCATAGTCAACAAAATCCCAAACCTGCATGCCTGGCTTACACACAACAAACCTGGCATCCTATCCATCTCTGAAACATGGTTAAAACCCCATATAAAAGACTCTGAAATAATCCCACCAAACTATTCTATCATTAGAAAAGACAGGTCTCACAAAAAAGAGGGTGGTGTAGCTCTCCTATACTCATCCTCACTATCAGTTACTCCCTATAATAACCCACTCCCCACTTTAATAACGCAGAGTTATTACTAACGTTACTTCAAATCAACAAACACAAGCATATATGTATAGCCTCCCTTTATATTCCCCCAGGTGATAACATTTCTACACTTGAAGACATCCTCTCCTGGCTCTCCAATAACATCGGTAATGAAACTATAATCCTAGGAGACATGAATATCAATTGGGCCTCCATTCAGTCTCCCTCAAATCCACTTAACATTAACCTCTACAACTTCTCTCAGCTCATTAACTCTGTAATACGCCCCTCAAAAAAACCCTCCAGTGGCAGTATCCTAGACTGGATCTTAGTTTCTCACCCCCATTACTTCTCCAACAGTGGTACTCTTCCTGATCCTCTTAGTGACCACTTACCCACATTTACACACCACCTCCCTTCACCTCTTCATCATACCCATAATGTTATTACTACTCGTAACCTAAAAAACTTTAACCCTACAGCTTTTTCTAACTCTCTGAAAGCAATAAATTGGAATAGTCTAAAAACACTTCCTCTAGATAATGCAGTCGTCCATTTCAACACTACCTTCTTAAACCTCCTAAACCATCATGCTCCACTAAGAACAAAAAGAATAAAAACCAAAACTGCCCCCTGGCTTACCAAAGCTACACTTACTACAATGCGACACAGAGACAAACTCTGGACACACTACCAGAAAAATAAGACCCCCCTCCTCTACAATGAATACAAAACACTCCGAAATAAAGTAAAAAAGATGATCACCACTGATCGACAAAATTACTTCTCCTTACTCCAAAACAACAATAAAACTAACCCTCAGAAATTCTGGAAAGGCATCTCCACTCTCCTAAATCCCAGTAAACCAGTCACCCCCACCCCAAACCCAAACGCTCTTGACATAGACCTGGCTACTCAATTTAACTCTTTCTTCATTGATTCTATTTCCAAATTAACCTCATCTTTCGCTAACATCTCCACTCCCTCCAAATTACCCCCATCCTCATCCAGTCACCTTCCACCACCATCCAAATTACCCCCACCCTCATCCACTCACCTTCCACCACCATCCAAAATACCCCCACCCTCATCCACTCACATTCCATCACCATCCACTAGTTCACCCCATCTCCCATCTTCTCATTCTGCACCCTCCACCTCCTATCCCACTATCCCTCCCTCCTCATCACTCCCACCTCCAAATACCCCCTCTTCCCACTCCTAACTTTTCTCTTTAAAACCCATACCCACCTCTACCATAAAAAAACTTCTTCTAAAACTGAAACCAGGTTCAAATGCTCCTGACAATATTCCTTCACAATTCCTCAGCATAGCTGCCGAAGCAATTGCCTACCCCATTAGTATTTTAATAAACCGTTCTATCCAAGAAGGCACAGTCCCCCAAATTTGGAAAAAGGCCTTTATCATACCCTTACATAAAGGAGGCAATAAGAACAATGTCAATAATTTTCGTCCCATAGCTATCCTGTCTCCCATCTCTAAACTCCTTGAAAAGTGTATCCAACTACAACTCCTACCTTACCTCATTGATAAGGACCTATTAACTCCCACACAACATGGTTTCAGACCAGGCCACAGTACTATGACTGCCCTCCTCTCCTTCCTGGAAACTGTAAACAAAGCCCGAGACTCTGGTCATATTGTTTCTACCCTTCTACTGGATCTCTCTAAGGCCTTTGATACTATCTCCCACAGTCTTCTTATAGCTAAACTCTCTAAGCTTAACCTATCTCTCTCTTCTCTGAACTGGTTCTCCAGCTACTTATCCAACAGATATCAAGCAGTAAAATGGAAAAAGGCCACCTCCTCATTCCTTAATACACCAACTGGTGTTCCACAAGGTTCCATATTAGGTCCCCTCCTCTTTAACATATTTATTAATGACTTTCGTAACTCTATCCCATTCTCTAACATCATCCAATATGCAGACGACTCAACTATTATTTGCTCTGCCACTTCTGTCCCTTTACTTCTAAAGCTAACTCAAGATGCTTTTTCAACCACTGAACAATGGATGAAAAATAATCATTTAGCACTCAACGCTTCTAAAACCAAATTAATGGTATTTACTCCTTCTAAAGTCACCCCTTTCAACAAAAACACATTTTGTATCACTAGTCATAACAACACAACTCTGGAACTGGTATCAGAGACCAAGCTACTTGGCGTGCTAATTGACAATCAGCTTAAATTTAATTCCCACATACAACTAAATATATAAAAAAAAAACATCAAAAACTAGGTATGCTCTATCGACAAAACCATTATCTTACACCCACCACTAAACTCACCCTCTCTACATCCTTTCTCATACCCTCCCTTCTCTATGGAGCTCCACTCCTAACTAATCTACAATCCTCTCTGAAAACTCAACTCTCATGTTGTTACAACAAAATTGCCAAGTTCGCTACTAGCCATAAGTCCTCCACCCACCATTGTTCCTCACTCCATAAACTAAACTGGCTAGAACTACCTAATCACCTTATCTATACCCAACTCACTTTAGCACACAAGCTCATTCTCAACCCCTCACTCTGTCCCTCCCTCTCCTCTGCCTTTAAAATGCATCTACCTGACAGAGTACTACAGTCTAATAATCAAAATCTTCTAGAAATATACAAACCAGCTTGCCCCCCAGGCAAACACCTTCTATCCTTTAGTCTAGCATGACTCTGGAACTCCCTACCACCACACATTCATGCTACCCCTACTTACTCTATCTTCAAAAAAACTCTTCACTCATACCTAGTATCCCAGTGGGAATGCTCCAGCTGCCACCCCACATAACTCACACTGCAAAATTTCTTTTTCTCCCCTTTTTTATCAACATTGCTCCTTCTAACTTCTCCTCAAACTCATAAACTGTTGTTATTTACTTGCAAACTAGATATTATTCTAGTCTACACCTCTTACTTAAACTTTCTATATATTAATGTTCCTGTATATATCTTGTAATCATTCCTTAAAATTCTGCACTACCTGTTCATTTATCTAAAACCTATACTGTTTGCCATGTCTGTTCTTGTCTAATCTAATTGTATATTTTCAATCTATGTCATATTGCTATATTAATTGGTCTGCGCTATATTATAACACATGTAAACTTATTATCTACAAAATTTTGTAACCTTGATTGTTTATGGAGCTTTTCTCCCCAGGACTCCATTGAAAACCGGTTCACTTTGGCCCAATGGACTATCCTGGTAAACCAACTGCAAATAAATAAAATAAATAAAAGTGTGTAATATTAATATTTAAAATGTGTCCCTATTTTTGGGCCTTTGGGGCCTTTGTACCCCATTATTTGTGGCTTAGGTTGATGTCAATGACAATGACTGCTTTGTAAAGTTGTGGAGGACTGCAGCAAAAAGATAACTGGTAAAAGTGTTAAATTACATCACAAGTCAACAACAGAAAGTTCTAGAAAAAAAAGTTTATATTCTGTGGCAGATAAAAAAGATGATGAAGGGTTTTAAAATAAGACAATGTTAAATACGTGATATCTATGTACACAGTACATAAAGGAGAGGACACATTTAACTTATTTAATCCTGAACATTTGGAGGCTAACAGTATTGCTTCCTAAGATCTTCTAAACAAGGAAACCACTTACTTCCAGAGAGATTTTCTCCAAAATCCTCTACTGAAAACATTCTTCATTAGATGTATAATATTTTATAAATGATGTGAGTTACAAAAAATATAAAATATGATAGCTCCTTGGTAGGCAATTGGTTATACACTGGTGTTAGCATCAAATGTATGTTTGTAGATGGTGATTTTATACTGCATATTTATGAAAGAAAATGTATTTTATTTGTCAAGAATAGTAGTGTTATGCATAAACAAAGGGTTATATCACTGTAAGTGTGCAAGACTGATCCAATACAATAGCATGGTAATTGTTCACATGTTCAAGAGCTTTCCAAAGATGTATAATGTGAGGGGATATAGCATGCTGCTGTTTTCTAATGTTATTGAATCTATGCAAATTATACAGATAATAATTTCAGAATATTTCAAAACAATATGAATGTATTGACCTATTTGTGTTAGATAGTATCAGTGACAATATTGTGTGCCTTAATGTTTTGTATGAGATGATGGCACCACTTGTTCTCTTGTGGGTTACATAGCTTTTATGAAATTAATGCCATTATGAAAATATAGGTAATAGTCATAACTGCTTTACCAAAAGAGCATTTAAATCTCAGAATGTCATCAGATTACCCACCATGTTTTAATTTTAATTTTACTAATATCAACTTCAATACACCACCCCCAACATGGCAGTATAATTTTTCTGTTTTTGCATTATTAATGTAAACATCAAAATATGTACTATTTTTTCATAACATTTATTAGAGGTGCCTTAACTAACTCCAGCACTAGATATCCCATGCTGACCATCTCACTTTCATGCTTTGCAATTCATAGCTTGTAGATGACTTACTTTTATTTATGTACCTTTATCAGGGCTTCAGAAATTACACATTGAAAACTGTGACACATATACTTGTTTCAAAAGTACATGAACATTGCTTGTAAAGATTAATAAGCTATTACAGGACACACAGGATCTCTGCTTTCCTGATGACTATACTCCTGCATGAAGCAAATGTAACACTAATGAATAGAAACATTGAAGTGTTGATAGACTCAGGAGCATGTCTAAGTATTCCATCCGATTAAATTTCAGACAGTTAAAACCTAAGCTATTTAGAATACAACAAAACAAATATGTCTACAGACAGTTCAAACAAATCATTGCTGCACATTAGGGGATATACTAAATATGAAATAAATGCAGGGTCTATTTTTAAAACCAAAAGGTCAGTATTGTTAAGCTATCCAATGCCAAAGAAACTTGGCATCATAAAGATACTAAACCAAGTGGAGTTGAATAATAATATTAGAATATGTAAGCATGTTGTTTGTTGTTGTTTGTCTTTCGGCTTTTTCCCGGTAAGGGGTCACCACAGCGGAACTCCGGTCTGCTAATGATTGGCAGTAGATTTTTACGAAACGCAGAGGTGCCAGCTCGACGCCCAACCTTCAACGAAGGCATGCCCATTTACACACGCATGTCTTTCGAATGCTACCCAACCATGGGGAGGACATGCAGTCTCCACACAGGAGGCACTACCAAGCCACGCCAAGAATCGAATGGGAGAACCTCTTGCTGTGAGGTAACAACGCTACCGCTGCACCACCGCGGCATATTAGAATAAATAAAAACTTATTGGAATTTTATTTAAAATAAACTGTTATCAACTAATAGTGGGATTGATGCTGGAGTGCAACCAGCAGCAGAGTGCACAGGTAAGTTCCATATGACTGGAGATAAAACCTGAGCAGGTGAGTTGAAATAGAATACATTGGTTTAACAAACAATGCAACAGACCTTACACACTGGTAATAAAATGACTATAAACATAAATATGGGGCAAGCAGATAAAGCAGTACAGAGGCACAGATATGTGAAAACAACTATAGATGGCACAATTATGGAACTAAATGTAAAGAAAATATTTTCAATAAGCTTGATCTCAAGTCAGGATGCCATCAATTATGACTGCATTCATACAGTCAAAGCATTACCATATTCTCAATCCATTTAGGTTTCAGAAGTTCAGTGGGCTGATTCTGTGGTGAGTTCAGCAGCAGAAGCTTTTCAAAATGTAATGCAACAGGTAATATAAAGAATACAGGAATACACAATGTAAGGAATTACAATTATAAAATAATTATATCTGGAAACAACCCTAAATCAGGACAAGACATTAAGGGAAGTGTCACTTGTCGGGTCAGGATAAAACAAGTGAGCCTCGTGGGTTCTTGTTCAAGCAGCTTTATTATAGACAAACACATCATAAATGAGATAAAGTAACTTTAACTTATAAAGAGATTAGCTGTCGTGCACAGGGATGTTAACATGCTGGCTGCACCTTCAAAATGGCACTGAAGCTAACATGTGCTTGGTATTAATATGCACACACAGATCTTGGAAATGCTTCTTCAAGGTACAACAGACCTACATCCTCCCTCTTTGAAAAAAATGAGTAATGAATATGCAATTTATATAGAAATGACTTTCATCATGCAATTATACAAAGCTAGATACATATATACAACTATATCCAAGTTGTTGTGTATTTCACACTAGGCTTTGAAATGCGACCATATCATGTGACATAATATTTGGGATCTGGTTTAGCAACTGGAATTGTCTCTACTGATTGTTCAGTCTTAGGAACACTGGAATCATCTATTGGAACAGTATCAGGAGTCAAGATACATTCAGGTACAGGAATATCATCTGGATTGCTCTGAGAGTTAGAGTCTTTATCACAGGTACGATGCTGCAATATCAGTTCTGCTACAGGAAGAAGATGTCTGCAATTTCTCCTGTACTCCACACCATCGGATTTAACAAAATAGGTTCCCTGCTCTGCAAAAATACTCGATACTTGACCATTCCGGTCAAAACCTTTTGTCATTTGTATCCTCACTGTCTCGCCTTTCTCCAAAGGATGAAGAAATCTGCTCGACTTATCATAGCTGGACATTTGGAAAGAACGCTTTTTAGATAACTGAGCTTTGATTGCTTGGTTGTTTTCACCTTTAGTCCTCAATAAAGTAGAACTATTAAGCAATGTTACTCTAGTTTGCCTAGATAGAAGTCTCTGAGCAGGTGAGCCAAGTATATCATCATGGGGTATGTTTCTGAGATTACATAAATTAAAAAAAATCCATATTATCATGCTTTGACTTCTCAGGTAATTGCTTTGCATTCTGTACTGCATGCTCAGCAAGTCCATTCGATTCCAAATACACATGACTATTAGTAACATGCACAATGTCTGAAACAACTGACTAGCGAATTGCATACCACTGTCAGAGATTAATTTCTGTGGACTGCCATGGACTGAGAAATGGCATTTCAACTTAGTGATGACAGTCGAAGAAGTAAGATTAAGTAGTAGATCGAGCTTGAACCAATTTGAATAAGAGTCTACCAATACTAAGTAATGTTGATTGTTCTACTCGAATATGCCAGTAGCTACAATTGACCAAGGTAGATCAGGAATTTGACTTAACTGAAGCAGCTCTCTTTGGAAATGCTCTTTAGTACTATTACTTACTGAACAGGAATAAAGTACTCTATCAATGTCTTTCACTAGGGAAGTCCAAAATACTAGTCCTCTTGCTCTTCTCTTAGTAGATTCAGAACCCGGGTGACCCCAATGCAAAATCTGGATATATTCTTGTTGTAAGAAGCAGGAATAACAATTTTAGGCTTTAAAAATAATGCCATCTTCCATCAACAACTCATCTCTGTAAGGAAAGTAAGATTGTACTTCTGGTGGTACACTGGATTGCTTTGATGGTCATCCAACACGGATATAGTAATTGAGCTTCTACAAAACTGTAATAGTCATTGTATGATCTCTTAGCTCTTCAAGTCTTGTGGTAGAAAAATTAGGCACTTCCATGACATCAAAGTCAAAATTCTCTGTGTCAAACTGTTCCATTGTATTTCTAGGTGATCGGGATAAGGTATCAGGCAGATAAAGAAGTTTGCATTTCGTATAGACCATCTTGAATTTGTACTTTTGCAATTTGAGCATCATTCTTTGTAACCTCATCGGAGCTGAATGCATAGGCTTCTTTAAAATAGTAACCAAAGGTTGATGATCAATTTCAATCTGGATTTCTCGACCATAGATATAATCATGAAACTTGGAACATGCAAACACTATTGCCCAAAGTTCTTTCTCAATTTGAGCATATTGTATCTCAGTCTAGATAAGTGTTCTAGATGTGTAAGCTTGCCTTCTTTAAGAATAACTGCACCTAAACCAAATTTTAAAGCATTGCAGGAATGAGTTACTGGTTTGTTGACATCATAGTATTTTAATGATGGAGTGGTAGCAATTTTCTGCTTCAGAACTTCAAATGCTCTCTGATGCTGGTCTAGCCATGACCAAATAACATTCTTACATGTGAGCTCTCTCACAGGTGCTGTCAACTCACTGAAATCTGGTATAAACATGCCTAAGTAATTGACCATACCAAGAAAACACTGTAGAGCTTGCACATTATCTGGTGGTGGCATTTCAAGAATGGCTGCTTGCTTGAACAGGTCTGGTCGCACCCCCATACTTGTAAATAAGTGACCTACATATGTAACTTCTGGTAGTCTGAATTTGCACTTCAGAGGATTGAGCTTTAAGTTCACTTCACATGCTCTGTCGAGAACTCTCATAAGATTTCTGTCATGCTCTACCTCACCATCGCCTCTGACCAATATATCATCTACTGTTATGGCACAAGGATTATCCGAAAGAATTTGCTCCATGGCACACTGAAACACTTCACTTGTAGAATTTATTCCAAATGGCATCCTGAGGAATCTATGTCTTCCAAATGGGGTAATGAATGTAGTCAATAATGAAGATTTGTGATCAACCATCACTTGTCAAAATGAACTGTTTGCATTAAGACAGAAAAAACAGTGACATTTGGTATCAGGGCTGCAACCTCTGACTGTACACAGGAGATGATGCAGGCTCTTCAATGCTCTGTTCAAATCTCTTGGGTCAATACATATTCTGATTTCATCTGAGCCTTTTTTATGAGCTGCTACCAATGACAATACCCTTTCAGTAGATTCTGTAACTGGACAAATTGCACCTTGTTGCACCATTTTGTCCACCTGAGCTTTGACCTTATGCTGCATGGCTATTGGAACTCCTCTTGCTGGTCTGACCATGGGACTGATCTCTGGGTCTAATTTCATGGACTACACAACTGGACGTTTGCCCAACTTGTCCTCAAAGACATCAGCATACTCGGCGAAAATATTATTGGTGAAGCTGGAACTAGGACATGTGCTTATTTGATGAACTTCTTTGGTAAAAGAAAGCGGATTCATTTTCAAACTGTCTCTGAGACCTAATAATGACTGCACAGGTCTTCAAACCACATAGAACAATAGGCTATAACAGTTCTTGGCCACATAACATGAAAGTACTACTGAGCCTTCGGTTTGAATTTCTTCACCTCCATAAGCAACAAGTTTCACACAACTAGTCACATTTTGTTGTTCACCAGTTCTGACCCTTGCAAAAGTATCTGCAGAGATGACATTACACTTTGAACCAGTGTCTTCTTTAAGGTCTGTGGATTTGCCATTGATCCAGACAGTACACAACACTTCATTTCTCATCAATAAATCTACTGCATCAATCTTTACACCAATTACTGACACACCATCTACACGGAAAGGAGACTTTTGTAGGTCTATTTGATTAACTTGTTTTTTGGAGTGACCCTTCTTTGCAACTGTATGATGTTTACTAGATTTACAGAATCTTTGGAAATGGTTCTATTTCTTACACTTGTGACATTGCTGAACAAATGCTTTGCACTTTTCTCTTTTGGACTCATGGTTGGCACTACAGTTGTGACAGTTAACAATAAAGCTTGATTTGTGTTTTGCTGATTCACTGTTATGCTGTACTGAGCAACATCTGTTTTGCACTAGGTACCCTTGGTTTTGCACCGAGCATGCTCATTTAACTGAACTGTTATTGGAATGGGCTAGAAAACTACGGGTTTTACCTGGAAGTCCCGCAGGGGCTGCTGCTGCCACATGCTTACGCCTACTCTTGCTTTTCACATGTTGCATACTATACATGAGCTCTGGAGCTTACTGAAACAATGCTCTTATCACTAGCAACCATATTTGTGTGCCTTTCTGTGACATCATGAATCTGACAAATCTCCATGGCTTTACTCAGCATCAAATCACTGTCATGAAGCAAAATCTTTCTCACAGCAGCATTATTAATACCACAAACAAGTCTGTCCTTTATCAACCCATCCTTTAAATCACTAAACCTACACATTTTAGCTTTGTTTCTCAGATCAGTAATATAAGCTGCAAAAGTCTCTCCTTGCTTTTGATCTCTTGTGTAAAATAAATGCCTCTCTAGTGTAATATTAGTGTGGGGGTTGCACATTTCTCTGAATTTGTGCTTTAAACACTCAGTCTTCCCTTGATTCAGCCTACACAACAACACGACGAGTTTCTCCTTCACCTTCATACACTGCTGATGCATAGACAAATGAATGTTCCCTTTCAATGGCTTCTGACCCTGCTAGGTTCAACAAAATGAATGCCGTGTTATGTGCATCTTTATCAGAATAAGCTGCTTGTATAATCATATCCTTGCTCAAATATTCTCCAATTCTCTGCAATATTCTGATAAAACACAGTGGTTGTGGCTTGCAAAATCTGACTCTTGCAAACATGCATGAACATACATACTTATATATACAAGTATACATGTGCTTGAAATTTATGCCAGTACTTGTAACAACACAACAAGCCTTTGTGAAACTGAATTTCATGAAATAAGATTGCTGGGTGCTGCAACACTTTGAAATCTCTTTACTGTTAAGACACTTGCCTCGGAATTATTTTACCTTTGAAATCTCTTTACTGTAAAGTCACTTGCCTTGGAATTATTTTACCATACAAGCCATCTAGCTTGTAAAGGCAATAATGTTAAAGTCATTTATCATCATCATTTTACTGTATGAGCCTTTCTCTTGTAATCCCTATAATGCCAAAGCCACTTATCAACATTCTTTGCTGCTAAAGTCATTTATCATCATTTTAAGAAATATTTAAAACAACTGCACAGTGCAAACAAACTGATCAACAGAAACTGAGGGCAAGAGACATTTCAGAGTAACTGAACTGTACTTTGCAAATACACTATCTTGAAGCAATGGCACTTTACGAATTAATTGTTTCAAAGCAATTGCTCCTTGCGAATAAGCTATCTCAAAGTAATGGCACTGCGAATAAACTGTTTCAAAGTAATTGCATTTTTCAAATAGACTGTTTCGAAGTAATGGCAATTTGTGAATAAACAGTTTAGAAGTAATGGCACTTGCAAATGTATTGCCTCAAAGTAATTGTGATTTGTGAATGTATTTGGCAGATGAAGCACAGAATGAGAAACACCTCAAGATAACTGCACTTTGCGAATAAACAGTACACAGTACACTGAAATTTCTCCAAAATGGCTGCACTTTGCCAAACAACTATGTATAGTTCACGAGACACTCTGTAATGGTGACACTCTGTGAACAGGCACAGCCAGGCACAAGGAACTTTCAAAATGGCTGCAATGGACTGTACTTCATGAAATAGTTGCACTTTGCACACAACAAACTCTTCAGAATAAACGCACAGTAATAAGCACATACTGTAAACACTTTTACACACTTTGAAATACTTCAAACAACTCTAGTAAAGCTATTGAAGTGCATAAATTGAAGCCAAAACACATGCAGTTGCCTTTGCTCTATTTATACTCAATGTGCCCTTTTCTGCCCTTTCTATTATAGTTGTTGTGATGCCCCTGCACTGGCCCAGTAATCAAGGAGCCTCAATCCTCCACTGCTAGCACCAGTGTGGGATGTGTGCATTGGGACAATGACAAGTACACACACATTAAAGTACACATTAGGAAGTATAAAGTATCCCCCTGTGCTTCCTAATAGGTTTTTCTGAATCTTCATAGCTATTGACTTCCCAATTAACTAAGTGTTCTGAACAGATATGAACTGACCTGGGTAGAGTGTATATTTACCTACTATCTGGTACTATTTTACACTGTATGTGTGAACCCCTTATAGCTTTAACAGTTGATACAGGAATGTTAAGTAGCATTACTATGTGAACAGTTGTTACAGGAATTTTAAGTAGCATTTCAATGTACATATTTGTTTCAGTGAACTGAGGTTGTGTATCATTTCATTACTGCTCTGTCACACTTAAACCAAAGGAGCATTTTATAACATTCAACTATTACATGCGTAGAAGATTTTTATGTAAAATTGTCTCATATGTTTTATCTGACTTGACCTTTAATTTTTACCTTAGCTGTTTAATCTGTTTTCCTTACTACTTTCTTTTCTCTCTCTCCCTTTGTGTATTCAGCTAAGTCAACCTACCTGTCCCGAACTAGGGTTTGGGAACCTGCCCTACCTGAAGACCTCAAAACAGTAGTTTCAATTAAAACTCCTGCTGTCTCTTCCTAAGAAAGGAATAGAGGCTAACTTCTCCCTGAACTCCTCCCCTCAAGGATACAAGAAAGTATGTTATTTACTGTATGCCAATTTATCTGTTGTACATAATTAGGAGTATATGTACCGTTCCCTGCCAGGATACCAGCAGCCTACTCCTCTCCACTTTTTTACCTCCATCCCCTCCCTCTGGTAGCCTCTGTACCTGACTGCACTATTTCCCTCCATTACTCCTTGCCCTCCTATCTCCCTCCAGGAGCTACTGTAGCAGCATAGTTTTTACCTATTAGATGGTACCCTTCTCTGGTTACTTTCCTTGAACATTCACCTACTGCTTCATATTGGACACTTTCAGTGAATAGTGTTTCCTTACTTCTTTTTTGTAGCCTCACTTTACCCCTTCTAACTCACCACCATAATTCACTTAGCTACCCTCCTCCTCACACTTCCACACAAGTAAACTACCACCTTTACTCACCTCTATCTTAACTTACCCTCAGTAGTCAGTATTTCACTGATTGTTTTCACTGCATTCTCTGTTTTTCATCCTTTGCCTGGTTCTTCCCGCTCCGTTCGCCCTACGGGCTCACTCCGCTCCCCTACCCTACCCCTAAATCTCACCCACCCCCAGTGCATCTAGACTTATACCTCTCTAACCTCTCCCACCTCCCCAAGGGCCAATCCCATCACACATCTCATTAATTATCTACTATCTTATAATACTCCTCCTAATTGCCTTCATACTCTTGCCTACTTCCTCTTCACCTTTTACTTCTTCACCACTATGCCTTCTTATCCTATATCAACTCACCTTAAACTCCTATCACTACTCCTACTTCTGCCTTTCCTTTTCCTTCCTTATATCCTAACTGCCTATGAACATCTTAACTTCTCTAATTTCCAGCTATACACAAAGGATACTAACCCATTATCCTCATCACCTGCTCTTAAACACATCAACATTACTTCTGTAACTAATTACCTCCTCCCAAAGTATCATAGAGTTATCCACATTAGTTATAAACTACACCAAGTCAAAAAAAAACATAACATATTGACTCTTGCTCTAATTCACAAACCAAGACTACACCTTCACCTCCTACTTGATGGTGACATTCATCCCAATCCTGGCCCATCCTCTTTACACCAGCTAACCCAGAGGAACCTGCTTCCTCTCCCTTTCATACCCCTACTAGGCCTCCTAACTCCCTCTTCATATCTCATCTAAACATACGAAGTGTGAATAACAAAGTGACTCACCTTCATGCCCTACTAGATGTATATAACTTTGACATTCTCTGCCTCTCCGAAACTTGGCTAAAACCTACAACCCAGGACTATGAAATCACCCCTCCTGGGTATAACATTATAAGAATGGATCGCCCTAACAAGAAGGGTGGGGGAGTAGCCATATTACACAAAGCAGGCCTCCAAGTTACACCACTTGATTCACACCCACCTTTTGATGGTAATGCTGAAGTTCTTATTACTAAGCTTCAGCTTAATATTAGTAAGGCCATCTACATTATATCCTCATATATACCTCCAGGTAATAACATCACCTCCCTTGAATATATCCTTAGCTGGCTATCCACTAACTACCCACAAGAAACCATTCTCCTAGGTGACTTTAATATAGACTGGAATACCTGTAATTCCAATAACCCATCTAACCATATAAACCTTTTTGGCTTCTCCCAAACTATCACTTCACCTACTCGTATCCATAAGCCTAATAACAAAGAATCCACCCTAGATTGGATTCTTATAAATACTCTATCGACATCATATATGACAGGTATCCTACCAGCAGACATTAGAGATCACTCACTAACGTACATAATTCGACATAAGACCAATATTAACAGTCCCTCAACATTTAAAACATCTCGTTGTAATAAACATTTTAACCCAGAACACTTCCAGAATGAACTGAGTGTATGCAACTGGTCATCCTTAAAACACCTGCAACTAGATAAAGCAGTGGCACACTTTAACTCCAAGTTCCTTGAAATCTTGGATTTCCATGCCCCCTTTCATACTAGAAGGAGCACTACCAAAACTGCACCTTGGCTTACAAAGGAAACCAAGCAAAAGATTCTACTAAGAAACAAATTTTGGGCCAAATGGCATTCCTCTAAAACCTCTGCAGATCACCTAAAATTTAAACAACTTAGAAACTTAACTAAAACATCTATACTACTGGACAAAAAAAACTTCTTCTTTCAGCTTCAACACTACAACCAACAAAGTCCACAAAAATTCTGGTCAGGAATCAATAAATTACTACATCCCAGCAACTCTAAAACACCAACCCCCTCTGGAATCAGCACCAGTACTCCAAAACTAATTGCTGATTCCTTCAATACCTTCTTCACTGAAGCTATCCAGTCACTTGCTAACTCTCTACCTCCTGTATCCTCCAATCTTTCTTCGACCTTAAAAAAACCACCACCCACTTTCCAACTCCAACCAGTGCCTACATCCTTTAGCTGTACTCTCCTTCAAAAGCTTAAACCCTCTACCCCCTCTGCCGACCTCTTACCTGCTAAGTATCTTCAAATAGCAGCAAAATCTATTGCCTACCCTATCTCTA
This sequence comes from Protopterus annectens, assembly GCF_019279795.1. Lineage (NCBI taxonomy): Eukaryota > Metazoa > Chordata > Ceratodontiformes > Protopteridae > Protopterus > Protopterus annectens. Next base: position 1,147,568,445 of record NC_056725.1, on the reverse strand, counting down.
TCCTAATTAATAGAACCATCACTGAAGGCACCATCCCATCCATATGGAAAATCTCACATATAATTCCCCTACACAAAGGTGGTAACTCAACAGAACTTTCTAACTACCGTCCAATTGCCCTACTCACTCCCATAGCCAAAATCTTGGAAAAGTGCATCCATCGTCAACTGCTAGACCATCTCCTCCAAAATATCCTTTTAGCCAACTCGCAACATGGCTTTCAACCTTACCACAGCACCACTACAGCCCTCCTATCATTCTCTGACCATATTAACAAGAACCGTAACCATAATACCCTGTCCTCTGCTATCTTCATAGATCTTTCAAAAGCATTTGATATGGTTAACCATCACCTTCTACTGGATATACTTAAGTCCCTTTCACTTGATAGTCAAGCTATACAGTGGTTCAAGTCCTACACAATAGGCAACAGGCAGTACTCTGGAACAATACTCTATCTTCCCACCTTCCTGTCTCTCTTGGTGTACCCCAAGGTTCTATTCTGGGCCCTCTTCTATTCTCTATCTTTATAAATGATCTGTCTACTAGCATCCCACATGCTGTATCCATTCAATACGCAGATGACTCTACCTTAATTTCCTCAGCTACTGAATCATCTGAACTACAGTCACTCACCCACAGGGTCTTTGAATTTGTCGAAGATTGTTTTTTACAGCGTTGCCTCCTCCTTAACCCTAAAAAGACTAAACTTCTACTGTTTACTCCCACACTCAAGTCACCCCCACTTTACTTCACTATCAAATCTAAAAATAATACAATTATATCCCCTGACACTTCCACTAAACTCTTGGGAGTGACAATTGACCACAGCCTTAACTTTGATACTCATATTAACACCACAATAAAATCAGTTAACCGAAAACTAGGCTCCCTCTATAGAATTAAACCTTTCCTTACTCCCATAGCAAGAACTTCTATTGCCCACACCCATCTCATCTCAACACTCTTTTATGCATCTCCTATATATACTAACCTATGAAAAAGCAACCTCAACAAGCTGTCAATAGCCTACAACAACATTGCCAGATTTGATACAGGCTCTCCTGCTAGATCCCACCACTGCCAAAATCTGAAACATCTGGGTTGGCTGGAACTACAGAACCATATTCTACTTAACCAGCTAACTATTACCCACAAAACCCTGTATCATCCAAGCAACACACCAATCCTCAAAAGTCTAATCTGCCCATATAAAAATCTTACAAACCTATGCTCTGCAAACAAATTACTCATCTCTACTCATAAATCTAACAACAGAGCAGGAGAATACCTCTTCACTAACACTGTAGGCAAAAGCTGGAACCTACCTCCTGTTGAACTTACATCTCTTTCTTCAACTTCACTATTTAAAAAGAAACTTAAATCATATCTTACAACTCACTGGCTATGTCCCTGTACTAACCCTGACTAATCATCTCCCTCTGTTAGTCTTACCCAACATCTTCTTTTTTTCTGCATCTCTCTCTTTCTGTTACTTTAAATCCACCTTTCTGTTACTTTAATTCCACTACCATTAATGCTGACTTACTGTAACCAGGAACAACTGAATTGGCCATCTTACTGTCTCAACAACTTACTACCCTTCACCTAATTCTTACAATCCCATTTTTATTTTTTGTTATATGTTTTGTTACCTTGGAACACATGTAATCATCTCATAATATTCTTGTAATTAACGTTTTAATGTACTGTATCTGTTAGTTTTCTATGTGGAGCTTTTTCTCCCCGGGCCTCTACTGAAAATGGACATATATCCAGCTAGACTAGCCCGGTCAACAAATGTAAAATAAAAAATAAAAATAAATAAAAATAAAAATTTCCCTTAAGAGCACACAGAGATCACAGTCAGTCTGGGGCTGGTTTCTCCCTCTTTCTCCAGATCCCCAATAAGACTGCCCACTGACACAGCTATAGGGTTAAGATTTCAGCCGAGTGGTCAAGCCAAAACCTCTAGCACCCTCTCTGTTCAACCAATGCTTCGTCTCCCTGACCAAGTAGCTAACACACACACACACACACACACACACACACACACACACACACACACACACACACACACACACACACACTCACTTTGAGATTTGATTTATATACAAACACACAGATACTCCTGAGGAAGGCTGCACAGGTTTACTAGCTATGCCGACTTCTGCCCAGACTATACGGACTTACCAGTTGACACCAAACACTACTTATCAGCTACTATAAGGCCCCTCCCAAAGGGTGACCAATTCTACTGTGTAATGTTACTATTATCCAAATGGTAAGTATGTCCAAGACTTTTAAGGCTATTTAAGAGTGGCCTATACAGTGTCACCAAATCCATATGCAAGTACTCTTAGAGGTTAAATATCTCTAAACAAACCAGCCACAATTAGAATGTTTAAATATACTTAATAATAAATAATAAAAGCACAAGACAATACTCAATAACTCAGCACAGTGACAACAGAGTTCAGAATCACAGGAAATATTTTAAAACAACATTGCAGGACAATCTCAGATAAATACAGAAAACATCAAAACTAATCCTACTATATTTCTATCTGTCTCTAAAATAAATAGTATACCTAAATCTTACTTACAGAACCAGGCAAATACAGGTGCTGAATGGATGTTGTCAGATCCAAACACAAATATAAAATGCACAGACTCACTCTCTGAGATAGTTCTTAAGTTACTATCAAACATTTCTGCTGGGATATCTCAGATTACTTCATTCTTGTCACCTCTGCCTTTAGTTTCCAGGCTAACAGGAACTTAAAATTTAACATCTCTGTATTAAAAAATACTTATCTCTCAGAAGTTGACTGGAACTGGAAGTTGTGAAACCAGTTAAATATTTTTACCCTTGAAACCTGTAATTATTTGTTGCCAGACAATAGAAGAAATTCTAGCCACAGACATTCTGTATCTTTGCTGTATTAATAACTTTATAGTGCATCGTAAAACTCTTTACTTATTTTCTTAGTGTTTGCAAGTTAACGCTGTATATTCCAACTTCTACCATGAAAACATACATTTGCATAGGCATATAGTCCATATACATTTCTGCTCTTTTCCAGAAGGGTACACTGTGGTTACATTCTTGAAGCTCAGTACATAACACACAGTCCAACACACACTTCTGCACCAGTAGTCCAATATACATATAATATATAGTTGTCTTACATTTGTAAGACAAGCCTATGGATGATATTAATGTTCACAAATGGCATATCATTATTTACAAAATTCCAGATAGCTGGGCTGGCAGTGTCACATTTCTATATAAACCATATTAATATTTTCAAGTGACATATAATTATTTACAAAATTCCAGCTAGCTGGGCTGACAGAATTCACCTTTTGTCACACTTCTTCCCCCATGAGAACTCAAGCTAGTTTTTCAAGTGAACCTTGAGAAACTTTGCTTGAGAGGGTTAAGCCTATCTGGGAATACCTTACTCCATTCCCTGTCTTGAGATTTCAGCTGCCTTGGCATTGCTGATCCCAGTACCATGCTGCACTGTCCCATCATATGTCTGCAACCCTAGGCTCCACCATAGTAATTTGAGATTTTCTTGGCTGGCTCCCTGTAGCCATAGATTTCCCTCAGACTCCTCCTGCCTTCTATTGCCAATATTTAGCACAAGGGCCTTACTATCATGGTAAGGTTTCATCACATTAACATGGTACCATTTATGCCCCTGCCTCCTGCCTAGCAGTTCTACCATGTAGTTAACATCACTGACCTTCCTTACCACCTTATAGGGTCCCTCCCAAGCTGCTTGCAACTTGTTTTGTCTGACAGGAATGATAACCATTACCTGCTGCCCTATGTCATACTCTCTAGCTTGAGCATTCTTGTCATACTAGACCTTTTTCTGCTGTTGGGCTTCTGTCAGGTTCTGTTGGGCCAAACCCATGAGTTCCCTGAGCCTTGTCCTGAGGTTTAGGACATATGCCCAACAGGCTCCTTGTGGGATTCACACTCACCCTCCCACTCAACTTGAATTAAATCTAGAGGTCCCCTTATCTTATGCCCATACAACAACTCAAAGGGTGAAAAACCTGTGGATTCCTGGGGCACCTCTCTGTAAGCAAACAACAGGTAGGGCAATTATTTGTCCCACTCCCTCTTGAACTGGTTTGCAAATGCCCATAGCATGGTCTTGAGTGTAGAGTTTAACCTCTCAAGCAAGACCATTAGTCTGGGGATGGTAGGGGGTGATCTTTAGATGCTTCACCCCACAGTACTTCCATAGACAGGCCAGCAGATCTGACATGAATTTGGCACCTCTGTCAGTAAGTATTTCTTTTGGGAAACCTACCCTGCTGAAAATATCTAACAAAGCATTTGCCACATTTTCTGCCTCAATGGAGGACAGAGCCACTGCCTCAGGGTATCTGGTAGTATAATCTACTACCACTAGGATATACTTTTTCTCTGTGGAACTTGGGGTACTCAAAGGCCCCACAATATCATAGCTACCCTCTGAAATGGCTCCTCAATCACAAGCAAAGGCATCAAAGGAGCTTTCACCTTGTCTCTTGCCTTGCCTACCTTTTGACACTGTTCAAAGGTCCTGCAGTACTCTGTTACATCCCTGGAAATCCCAAGCCAATAAAGGTTCTGCATAATATGTCACTTCATACGTTTTATGCCCTTATGACCTGCAATGGGAATATCATGAGATATGGATAGAAGTGCCAGATGGTTGGCTCTGGGCACTACCGACTGCTGTATTCTCTCACCTTCTAGCCCTCTCTCTGGGTCCACTCTCTGTACAGCAACTCTTTGTCCCAGTATACAGATTCCCCCTTTCCATTGAGAATCAGGTGCTTCACTAGCTACCTCCCTCAGGCCTTGGAATATAGGTTTTGAGAACTGAGCCTGTCTCAACTCTCTCTCTTTGTAACCCTTCCCAGCGCTCCTTACACAAGATGTCTGGTATCCTCTGACAGTGGTGCCTCATTGTCAGCCTGGGTACTACTACTCACTTCTGCCCTTGCAGTCACTATGTGCAAGGGAACATCAGTTCCCACAAGCAGCTGTGACTTACCTTCAGTCTCACTGCTACAGGGTAGCCCCCTCCCTGAAGTAACCATCTCACCAGTCCTGGCTGCAAGTGTGTGGTCTGTCTGGGTCTCCCCCAGGCTACCAGACCCAAATGCTTGTCTCCGAGCCTGACTGTGTGTAACCGCATGAACACATGGTACTGCATTATCAAAATCTTTCCCCACCAGGACATCTGCAGTGTGATAGTTTGGTACCCTTGTTGTCTCTTGACAACCCACTGTTGGCATTTTGTCATTCCCACTTACTGAATTTCCCACCTTTTCTTCCCCACCTTGCCTATATGGACATCTATATGCTACATGGCCCTACTGGTTGCATTTAAAATATTTAATCCTAGGTCCTGGATGTGTACCTGGACTAGTGGCTTCCCCTGCTACTGACAGACTCCATTGGGGCAGTCTGGGCTGCCCACCATGGGTTCCCTTAGAACCATGAGCAGCACTGAGTATCCATTTCCTGTACAGTGATGCCCTGCTTGCTTGTCTATCAGCTAACCAGATTCTTATGTCCTCAGGCAAAGTGCTAAGGGCTTGTTCCCTCACCAAATGGTCTGCCTACCCTTCAAAAGTGGTGACCTGACATCCACTCACCCACCTATGAAAATAAGTGCTTAGTTCAGCAACATATTCACACACACTTTCATCTGCCTTGCATTTATGCTCACAAAACTTTTTCCTATAAGCTACAGGTGTTAACTTAGAAAATTCTAGCAAACAATTCTTTACAATGCTATAATTTAAGCAGTCATTATCAGACAGTTTGGAAAGACCAGTTACAGCTTTATGATGGAGTAAGGGAGTCAGGAACCGTACCCAGAGACCTAGGTCAACATCATACTGTTTACATACTCTCTCAAACATATGAATGAAACTATCGAAATTATCCCCCTCTGTAAATTGTGGAAGAACTTTACTGACCTTTTTTTGCTTCTGGGGTTCAGTTACTCCCTTCCCCATTGCCTCCATGACTCTGAAGAAGAGTCAGCATCTCCTTTTCATGTTGCCTCTGCCTCTCCTTCTCCTCAGCATCCAGGCATCACAGTTTCTCATTTTTCTCAGTCTCAAGACACCTCAGTCTCTCTTTTGCTTCTATTTCCAAACGCTTGGCCTCCAGCTCAGTTCTCTTTAACTCCAGATGGATTTTTAGGTCCTCTGTGGAAATTTTGAGCAGTCCTCCTGGTTGCTATTCTCTGATGCAGCTGTGACTAAAGCTGCAATCACGTTAGCTTTCATCAGGTTGGCATGCACCAGTCCTTTAGTCTGGCACATCTCAGACAACTGGTTCCTTGTCAGCTTGCCATACTCCTCTACTGACATGCTTGCCTGCTCTCCCTGACCAGCTAAGCTAACAAAAAAATAAAACAATTGTGATATGAACTCTGAATGTTCCCTGTGTGTCTGATTGAGAGTACAAGCATCGTCAGTGATCACTGTATACAAGCTGCAGGAATTCAATATCCACACCACTACAAGCAAATTAATATGTGATAAGGCTATCCCACCACTATCAACCAATTAATATGTGATGTGGCTATCCCACCACTGCCAAACAATTAATATGTGATGCCCCTGCACTGGCCCAGTAATCAAGGAGCCTCAATCCTCTCCACTAGCACCAGTGAAGGATGTGCACATTAGGAGGATGACAAGTACACACACAGTAAAGTACAATTTCCATTAAGAGCACACAGAGATCACAGTCAGTCTGGGGATGGTTTCTGCCTCTTTTTCCAGGTCCCCAATGGAACTCCCCACTGGCACAGCTATAGGGTTAAGATCTCAGCCGAGTGGTCAAGCCAAAACTTCCAGCAGCCTCTCTGTCCAACCAGTGCTTCATGACCCTGCCCAAGTAGCTCACACACACACACACACACACACACACACACACACACACACACACACACACACACACACACACACACACACATATACATATGCACTCACTTTGAGATTTGATTTATATACAAACACACAGACACTCCTGGGGAAGGCTGGCACAGGTTTACTAGCTATGCCCCCTTCTGTCCAGACTATACTGTAGTACCCATTGCCACCAACCACTACTTATCAGCTGCTATAAGGACCTTCCCAAAGGGTGAGCAATTCTACTGTGTAATGCTACTATTATCCAAACAGTAAGTATGTCCAAGACTTTTAAGGCTACTTAAGAGTGGTCTGTACAGTGTCACCAAATACATAATAACTCAACACAGTGGCAACAGTGTTCAGAATCACAAGAAATATATTAAAACAACATATAGTCTATATACATTTCTGCTCTTTTCCAGCAGGGTACACTGTGGTTACATTGTTGAAGCTCAGTACATTGCACACAGTTCAACACACACTTCTGCACCAGTAGTCCAATATTCATATAACATATAGTTGTCTTACATTTGTAAGACAAGCCTATGGATCATATTAATGTTCGCAAATGACATATAATTATTTACAAAATTCCAGCCAGATGGACTGGTTACAGTCCCCTTTTGTCACAGTTGTTGTGCTCATAATTCTCTTAATGTGCCCTTTATGCCCTTGTATTATATTCGGTTTGCTCATTCAATCTCATGCCCATTATACTTTCTTGTCCTTGTTTTAAGTCTAAACATGCTCATCTTACTTAACATGCTAGTTTTATCATTATGAGGTAATTCTGAACCCTTTATGTACTTTTGTATTGCTCATGTTATAAAATAACTCGGTTTCAAACATTTTGTCTGATTTTCTATGTTTCTCATTTGCTTAATAAACGTTTCTGTTTTATTCGGTTACTTAACAATGCATGTTGTGCCCTTGTAGTCCTCCACTTAACTTCTCTTAATAAATAAATCATTTGCATGTGTTCTCTTTTACCTTTAACTTGTTTCTGGTCCTTTTTTGCTCTCACTTCTTTTAGTTTGCCTTCACCGTTACCTCTGTACCTCATGGCTCTGAAGAATAGTCTTTGCTATCCCAGTACTGACACCATGTTGCTCACCAGGTCAGGACAAAACATGCAAGTTTTTTATACACAAAAACATCATAAATGAGATGAAGTAACTTTAACTTATAAATAGATTAGCTATCATGCACAGGGATGCTAACATGCTGGCTGCACCTTCAAAATGGCACTGAAGCTAACACCTGCTTGATATTTATATGCACACACATATCTTGGAAATGCTTTTTAAAGGTACAACACACCTAATATTCTACAGGCAGTATATGAAAATCCAAGACAAAATGGAATGAAAAACCTCTAGCAATTTTGAGAGCATGAAAGCATTTTCATATATATATATATATATATATATATATATGCACATAGACAGACTTCCAGACTAAAAGATCAAAGCGACCAGAAACTGTTTTTAATAACTTCAAATCATTCTAATTAAAGAGACTCAGATTGATATTATATTGCTTCAAAATCAGTTGCAAACTAGAGAAAATAATATAAGCCACTAAATAAAGGAAAGTAGATGAAGACTACATCAGCATATTTGTGTGTACAGTACCTAAAGCCTTAATGTTACAAGAAATTGACAGTGAAACAAAGAAAGATTCAGCTCCAGAAAAAGTGAAAAAGATTTCATATTAAGCAACTGGCACAAGGAAGAAATAAATTATCCAGATTTAGAAGTCATAAAAATGATATAGTATCGGTAACAAGAAATTATCTGTTGAGAGGCTATAAAGTAATCATCCCATAACTTTACAAAGAATGTCATCTCTAATGCTTAAAAACTGCGCTTGGAAACTGTGAAAATCAATGAAGTTATAAGAGAAAAATACAGCTTTCAGCCTGTACAGTTGTTTTACAGCATCAAAGCTAAGGTGACAGCAGAAAAGGGATTTATAAAAGAAATAGGATGAGCAATGCTGAAAGGTATAAAGTTCTGATAAAGCATTTTCTTTTCTCAAAGAAAGTGTAATATCTTATAGGGAAAAAATAAATTAAGTATTTCTTGCACCTGGACTTCTGATTATTTGATTTTAAAGTAAAATCATTGTTCAGAGATACGCTGATTTGGTTATGAGAGCTTCCTTGAGAGACGTCTGAATGATACTCCAGTATGGTACATTGGGCGCTGTATAAGCACCCTGTTTTGAACAACTGTACTGTCAAAATGTTGTTAGAACCTTTGAAAGATATCCTATTTTGATGTTTAGATGCCAAAATGCTTGTACAATACAGAGTCGATTATCTGAACTAATTGGGACCTAGGGTAGTTTGGACAATCAAACTGTTTAGGCAATCAAACATATAATTGAATCAGATAAAAAAGTTCTAAAATCTTGTTTTTTTCTGCATACAGGGAATACACTGTTCAACCATTCAGGAATTCCACTGGACAATAAAGAATTATTTTGCACACATGACAGGGCTAGAAGCTCAGAAAATGTGCACAATCAAATATGTATAACATTTACAAATTCAGACTTTATGATTTTTCTTACTCAAAAACTTTGGAAGGCTGTGTTCGCATAATTGGCATTTCAGATAATCAACATTCAGATAATCGACTCTTTTACTGTATTTTATTTGAGTAGTAAAGCATGAATGTAGGGGAATAATGTTTACTACAAGGATGCATTAATATGTAAATTTTCTGTTTAATATGCATGAGACCCTTGTAATAGAACAGTGGAAATGGTTATGATTATTCTGTTATGGAACCAAATAATCAGGACCGGACTTTGGTCAACTGGTGCCCTAGGCAAAAGGTCTCCACAGCACCCCCCAACACCACCCGGTGCCCCCATCCTAGTCTACCTATACCATCCAGATTACTAGAAAAGCGCTCCTGCTAAAGTGGTGCCCTAGGCTGCCGCCTAGTTGGCGTATGCCTAAGGCCGGCTATGGAAATAATAATTCAAAGCTTAGCATTATGACTATTCTAAGTTAGAAAGTGGAAGAGAAAGGCTATTTCAGAATGTATATGTGTTTTTATATATATCATGTAAATAGAAATATTTCAGTTAATATAAAAATGCACATTATGAAATGAGATTACTGTACACATCTTCAGTAAAGCTTAACACTACTGTGTATCAGTGATCCATATTATTAACTTTGCTGTTACATTGTACATTTATATCCATGCTGTCTTAACCAACCCACGTTGCCCCCTTAGAGCCAGTCAAATATAAACCAATAAATGAGTGAATATAGCAACTAGTGTATATCCAATCTGCTAGTGTTAACCTCAGAAGAAAGGGAAATTAACTATGAGTAGTCCTGAAGCCTAAAGTGTTGTTTATAACAAATTGAAATAAATCACAAACCTGAATATTGACTACTACCTAAATCCACATGGAATGGTGCAACTGATGCCTTATTCCCCTAAAAATAACATGCATATTTAGAACACTGGTACAGAATTTTTTTTTTAAAGTTTATCCCCATGCTGTTTTGGCATGCACAAATTACATCAGACCACTATTATTTTCACTTTCTCCTCTCACTGTGGACAAATAGCCAACATGCAGTCACCCTCACATTTTTTTCATTCGAAGTTTCAAGATCACCATCTGCCGCAAAATGAAGACTTCCAGGAGATAACTAGGGTAAAGGCAAGAACTGTGATTACATCAATGGGTTTTTCCAGTTCAATGGTATTTAAAGGATATTTCAGTTTATGGCCATAACCTGGTCAATTTGGAACGCATATTACACACTTATGTGAATACCTAATTCATTACTTTCTGAAATTGTCTGCTGATTATATATTGTAAATGCTAAAAAAATACACACAAGAGCTACATGCCAATATTTAATTTAGCAAACATACTCCTATTAATTGAAGTGGCTTGTTTTTACCAGGCTGAGGAGTGGGGAGTCATCACTATGATGTAGCAGAAACTCCCTGAGGCTCCAAAAGCAGAATATGTCTTTTTTTTACATTTATTTCATTGAATTGCACTTTCTAATGCTTATATTTGTGCTATACGGCTAATCTACTACATTTTGCACTGTTATAAAGCTTTTTTTTACTGTTTCACGGCATACTTGTACTTTTTCATACTGTTTTAACTGTATTTTCATTGCTAAATAGTATTTCATGACTATAATGTATTTTTACTGAATTACTTAACTGTAAACTGTTTTTTTCATACTGAGAGTTGTATTTTCTATTTGTGAGTGCTCTATCTCTGCTTTTTTGTGCATTTTCTGGGAGTTTTCTGTGTTCTAGCATAGTCTGGATACAGGTTTGCTGCATCCAGGCCTGGTTGTTTTGCTTGCTGAGTTTCCTGGCAGTCATCTTGTGCTGGTAGGGGCCTGCCTTTTCAGTCAGTGAGAGTAACAGAGCTGCCTGACCTTCTCTAGCATGAGTGATTGGTTGAAAGTGCAAGGGCTAGCAGGACTGCGTAGTAATCTGAGCGTCTAGATTCTTCCATCTTTTCTGGTATTTAAAACACTGTACTTGCACAGAGCTGTACTTGTTTGCACATCGTGCACCCCTGCTGCATTGATTTAACCCACTGCAAGGTATTCCAGCTATAAATGTTCCCTTACTAGCACTCACTCAATCCTGAGGTTGTGTAGCTTCTTTACAGCCTCTGTACAAACACAATCTACTAGTACCCATCTCAGATCTTTCCACCTTCACCCCCCCCCCCCTTAGCTCATCCTCCTCACTAACTCTAACAAATATGGACAGAGAGTTTCCTACAGTTTCTTCTGTCAATCTGGTTGATATGGTCATCCTGAGAAAGTGTAGTAACTGTCTCATGTACATGGACAACCCTGTCTTACTACCCCCTAGGAACATAAATTGTGAGAGATGCAATTGCATTAAAAACCTGGAGTCTATGCTCTCTCACTCACAAGCCAGTATACCCGGCACTGAGAAGGTTGCCTGCACAAACACCACACCTCAGACATCATCCACATCAACACAACAAACACCCACATATGTGGAGGTTCTTAACAAAAACATGCCTAAACAAAAGAGACTTCCAAGACAAAAAACACATGCAAACTCCACAGCCTACCGCACCACAAACTGCACAGAGTCCACATGCCTGTGTCTCACATCCATCAAGGCTTAACCATAAACCCAATATATTCATCATAGGAGACTCCATTGTGAGATACACAGATGCGCCCCTCACCAAGCTGGATAAGGAGAAAGTCACTGTAAGTTGTTTGTCAGGTGCCAGAATCTGCCACATCATCCATGCACTCAAGTCCCTCAACAAGTACTTCTATGACTCTGTCATAGTACATGTTGATGTGAATGACTTGAGAGTACCTTTCTCAAATATATGGAGAGAGACATGATCGAGCTCACTAAATATGTGTTCCAAGCAGGTGTCATTAGCCTTAAGGAGCATTCTACTGTCACCCAGAATAATGCCTCAATACAAACAAAAAAATGAATGAATGACTTTAACAATTGGCTCAGTTTCTGGTCTCATTCTAAGGGGATCCAGTACATGTCAGCCTGGGAAGACACGATTGACAGACAACAGTGCTTTGCCAGAGATGGCCTGCATCTGTCTCCTTTGGGCTTTGGGCTACTAGTAAAGGCTGTTGCCTCCTCCATAGTGCCTTTTTTAGGCAATGTCTTGAGGTCAAAACTACCAACATGAAAATCTCATATAAACGCAGTTTAAAGGTCATACTGCTGAACACTAGGAGTTTGAACATGAAACTGCAGTTATTACAAGCATTCTTAACCCTGAAAGATGCTGACATTTGTGCAGTCACATAAACATGATTCAAAGCTGCAGAGAGCACCCCAGCCTTACCTGGTTACTAATCCTATCATACATACAGACCCCAAACGGAGGGCAGCAAACCCAAAGGAGGTGGTGTTTCAATATATATTAAAGATATACACACCTCCAGACTGGTCAAACAGTATGACACACAGAAGGCACTCCAGGTGCACTTAACAGTTAACAAGACCCCTATTCAAATCATAGTTATCTATAGGCCCCCAACATTGACTTAGTACACCCATGCTGCATACCTGGACCTCCTCATATCTATTATGATTCAACCCTATACCCTGATCCTGGGTGATTTTAACCACCCAAGCATTGACTTGAAGAACTACTCAAGCCAGAACACAAATGCTCAAAGATTCCTTGACTTCGACAATGCCAAAGCCTTAGGCAAGCTGGTTGACACCCCCACAAGAGGTGACAACATCTTGGACTTGGTACTAACCAACATAGGAAACCCTGCAGCATCCCCACAGTATCATCATCCCTGGTAAGATCAGACCAAAAAGCGGTCACCTTTGAACTCACCATTTATCCAGACTCCACCCCCAGCTAGGGTTAAACAAAAAAACTTCTCCAAAGCTGATTACAACCTCCTGAGGGAAGGTCTAAACAGCTTCACAGCCCCCTCTCCAACAGTAGAAACTAGCACTAATGTCCAAACCTACACCAAAGTACTATATGCCCATTTTTATAAATGCATGGATTCAACAATACCTGAAAGGACAAAATCCTCCTCCTCAAGGAAGAGTAAACTTGCCTGGTGGACATCTGCTTTAAATAAACTCAACAAGAAAAGGAAACATTTGCTGTCCAAGACCAAGAAGAAACAGGTGTCAAATTGGAAGCAATCTCTCTTTGGCCTAAATAGGTAAATGAGGGTATTAGTAAAGTCCTCCAAGGTTAACTTTGAGTCCAAATTAGCCACATCTACTAAAGACAATCATAAAGCCTTCTTTGCATACACCCACAATCTAAGAGGAAACACCAAAATCTGCTCAGAACTGATGGTCAAGGACACCACATACACAAATGACGTGGATATAGCCAACCTGGTGGCAGACAGGTTCAGTGAAAACTTCACCCCTCTGTCCCCCGCAACAGTAATTCAGGATATCTGCATCACCTGCCCCTACCCCTTATCTCTAGGGAACAAATCATTGCTGCCCTCTCAAAGGCTAAAAACACAGCTTCCATGGGACTCGATAACATCCCAGGCTGCATCCTTCATCAACTCTGGCAGGAACTCACAGCACCATTAGGCACCCTATTCAACCTAAGTCTGAGTACCGGTTTCATACCAGTCAAGTGGAGGACAGCTACCATCATTGCTCTTCATAAAGGTGGAGCATCCACTGATCCAGGCAATTACAGACCCATCAGCCTAACTAGCCTGATTTGCAAAGTCGTGGAATGCATTATCATGGACCACATTAACAAGGATATCGGCAACCTCCAAATGCTTGATCCCACACAGTTTGGTTTTGTCAAGGGGAGATTATGCCTGTTAAATCTGGTAGACTTTAAGTCAGTCACCAAAGCTATGGATGAGGGGAAGACAGTGCATGCCACCTACCTTAACCTGGCCAATTGACACTATTCTCCACTCAGGTATAATAGATAACTATCCTAGCTTGGCTTAAATTCGTATGTGACCAGATGGGTAGCTAACTGGGTCACTGATAGAACTCACTCAGTCAAAATAGGGGAAGCTACCTCAAGTAGTAGATCTGTAACAAGCAGTGTACCCCAGGGATTAGTCTAGGGGCCCCTGCTGTTTGGGATATACTTCTCCGAGATGCAAGTCAAAATCAGAAGTCCATGGCTGACTACATTTGCAGATGACTGCAAGCTGGGAACTGTAATCATCGTACCTAGTAATGTAGACATACTACAAGAGGGTCTCACCCAGACAAATGACTGGTGCCAGAAACACGTCCTCAAACTAAATGCCAAAAAATGCATCATCATCCTCTTTGGGGAAAGTGATGTCTCCACAAATTATCACATTAATAACAACATCCTAAGCATGTAAGCAGTTGTGAGGGACCTGGGCACCCAAGTTGATAGCAAATTACCCCCCCCTTATCAGGCCCACCATTAAGTATAATGCCCCTTTTGGCTTGTACCTCATGAAGCACATGCAGCAGCTGGAGAGACCACAGAGCTTCCTGACCAGGAAAATCCAGGGCTTCAAAAATCTATCCTACACAGGCTAAAAGCCCTGTCCCTTTACTCCGTCTCATACAGACTCCTCAGAGGTGATCTATGTCTGGCATAGAGAGCAATCTCTGACCCCACCTTGATGAAATTGTTGCATATCCACAAGCCAAACTCCATTCGCATGACCCACACGCAAAACCTCAACTTGGTCTGCGACATCAATAGGAAATGCTGGCAGGACAGATTTGTCTTGCAGAGACTCCCCCCCATCTGTGAAATAGACTCCCTCTCCACGTCAAGCAGAATACTTCATTATCCCTCTTTAAGAGGAACCTGGATGACTGGACGGGAAATAGAACATACACCCCTGTGATTCCACCTGTGTCCCTGTTGGACAGGAGCATTGGGTGTTGACTTGTGGGAACATGGGCTAATTTATTGGCTAGGCTTATAAGGGCCTCAGGGCTAGTAGCCTAGTAATTTGCTATGATCCTACGATCCTATGGAATTCAAAGATTCCATGCATATATTCTGAAAAGGGATAATGTAGAGAAAAATCATGGAAAATTCTAACATGATTCACAATACTGTTCAGTGCTACAGAAGTGACATGTTTCTGGCAACCAAAACAGTTGATGCTACACAGTTGATAAACAAATGTGCAAAGCAGTATGAACAACATCAATTTATTTTATTTTACATTTGCTTGCCAGATTAGTCTGACTGGGCCAATGGCCCCGTTTCAGCAGAGACCTGGGGGGCCCAAAAAAGGAAAAAAAAGAAGCTAACAGAATGAACAAGTAAAATAGATAAACATAAACAGAACAGAAATATAAATACACATTTTACAATGAATGAAATCAAACCATGTTATATATTCAAATCAGTATTGGTATATACAGGAAGGTTGCTTGGACAGAGTAAAGGTAAGTTGTATAGCAGGACAGAACAATATGGTGACAAAATTATCCAAGGGTAGTACAGGAACAGAGCCAGTTGTTAGCTAGATGCTCTTTAAGAAGGAGTTTTAATTTAGAGGTGGAGGGGGTATTAAGAATGAGTTAAGGAGTGCGGTTCCACATTTTTGCTATTTGACATGAAAATAAGGATTCACCAAAAGAGTTATTGACTTTAATAACTTGTAATAGCAGTTTATTAGATGAGCAGAGGGAGCGAGTAGTGTTGTAAGGTGAACTAGGTGTGTTAGGGCAGGACAGGCATTAGGTTGGTATAGAATGCTGTGGGCAATAGTTAGTTGGTTGAGTGTTAGTAAGTTTAGAAGTCCATGCCAGTGTAATTGTTTCAGGGCAGTACAGTGGTGGATTCTATTGTGTAGGCCAGCAGCAAAACAAGTGATGTTGGGGTAGCATGTTTCAAGTTTAGATTGGTCAGTCTTTCTGAGATCTGAGAAAATGAGTGAGGCGTATAGTAGTGTCGAGAGGAGGTATGTTCTGATAATTGCATATCTAAATAAAATGGTTAAAGAAAAAAATAAGAATAATAAGAGAATTAAGGAATTAGGAAGGATGTATAGTGAATACACAAAAAGAAATTATGCATACAGTTAAAAGGCATATTCTTAAAACCTTTTCAATAGGCGACACTATAAGAAGAAAAAAAGGATGAACCTTAAAAAAAACTAACTGATGAGGATAATAAGAGAATGGAAGAAAAGAATACAATTACAGAATTTAAAGATGTATTGAAAACAGTAAATGTAAAAGTGGCCACAGGTTTAGATGGACTTGAACATTTAATGTGTAAGGACATGCAAGAGTGGCAAAAGGAATATTGTTTAAAGGTATTAAATGAAAGGCTTGTAAAAGGTGTCAATTATGAAAGAAAATGTATAAGAGCAATGAATTTTATATGGAAAAAGGGAGAAAAAACAGATATAAAAGTCAGAGACCCTTACTACTAAATAATGTGGATTATAAGATATTTATGAAAATAATGGAAAAAAAGAATAATGCGTAATGTTAATAAAGTACTGACTGAAACAATGTTTGGAATAAAAGAAGAGGAAGTCAAGACCTATTAATGTTAATAAGAGAATTGGCTGACGATGTAAATAAGGAATGAATTAAAAATATTAGTCTGTGACATAAGTAAAGCATTTAATAAGATCCAGCATGAAGCACTAGGGGACATCCTGACAGAATATAGCATAACTGATAAAATAATCAATATGTTAAAATCTGTTTAGAGAAGAATAAAGTGAGATTGGTGATAAATGGTTGGTTAAGTGAGAATATAGAATTAAAGAGTGGTATTAAGGAAGAGTGTCCAGTAAGCTGTATGCTGTTTGCATTAATTATGAATGCACTAGTTTTTAATATAAATAGGACATTATAGGAAGCTACATATTGTTCGCTGGAGGATATTCAGATTCCAGTGATGTTCTCTTATGTGAATGATTTGCTATTAGTTGTAAAAAATAAAAAAATGGATGGATATAGCTATTCAGACACTTAATAAAGAACTAAAGGTGTTAGGGCTAAGTATTAATAAAGAAAAAAGAAAAGCACTGTGTTCTATGGAAAAATAAAAGGTACTCAATTTAATAACAAACAAATAACAATTTTGGGAATAAAGTTTGATAGTGAACAACAGAGAGTCACACAATGGAAGGATATGATACTTAAAATAAGAAGTACATGCATATTATGGAGAACTCTTAAATTTCATACAAGAAAAAAAGTATATTTAATTAATTCTGTGGTTTGGGTAAAATAGCACATCTGGTCAGTGTGTTTATGATGCCACAAGAATGTGAAAAAGAATTATTGAATGTATTATTCACCTTCATATGGGGATCTAGATTGAACCCTATTAAAAGAGAACTCTTCTATGTTAATAAAAAGGAAGGAGGTCTGGTTATGGTATATCCAGTTGTATATATAGCTTCATTAAACTTACATAAAGTATTACTAGGTATACAAGAAAAAGAAAATTTGTTAACAAAGATTATAGAGGAAACATATAAATCAATATTGGAAATGCTTAAAGGTTTAAAAAGATGTAAAGGGATCACTTGTATGGAAATTAAATTTTAATCAAGAAAAAGTATTACTATGGAAAATTGATTCTGGAAACATAGATAAGAATAGAAAAACACAGCATGAAAATATAATGGGAAAAATTTTATTATGAGTATCCTTGGAAGTAGTTAGAAGATAAAAAAGTGAAGGAGGTAAACACAAGAATGAAAAGATGCAAAAAATATGAAGAATGTACAGATTTCTTATGGAGGTTATGTATAAATAAGTTACCGGTAAAGGCACAAATGCTATATAAATCAATAAAAGAATTTTTATACATTGTGGGGAGCTAGAGACTACTGAACATGTGAACATGTTTTTTTAAATGTGATAGAGTGAATCAAGGGTCTATATTAGAACACCGAACGTTCAAAATTTCGAGTGTTCTAATATCGACCCGTTTTCAGCGAACGCTGAAAATATCGAAGAAACAGAAAACCAAATTTTTTCCTAGGGAAAGAATTCAGTTGTCCATTTCTGTTGCTTCGGTATTTTCAGTGCTGTGGTGGAAAGTTATGGGTCGGGTTCAGGTAAGTGTGCGATTGTGTGGACGTGAGGGCTAGGGCGGTGTAGGTGAGTTAGGGTTAGGGTGTGGGTGAGGTGACTGTGCAATAGTGACGGACCTTAGGGTTAGGGTTTGGGTTAAGGTAAGTGGATAGTTAGTGATGTATGTATAGTTTAGTGTAGGGTTAGGTGTAAGAGTTTAGGTGTATGTGTGTGGACTGCTGTTTGTTTGGTGCGCTTGTGTTGTATGTATGTGTTTTGGAACAGCAAATTTTTTCCCTAGGAAAAAATTTGCTGTTCTGTATGTTCGTTGTTTTACTTTTTGATTCATAGGGTTCGATATTAGAACACTCAAAATGTTGAACGTTCGGTGTTCTAATATAGACCCGTGAATCAATTATGGAAAGAAATATGTGACAAAGACTATTTAAAAGGACTGAAAATGTTAATTGCATAAATATGGATATAATAGAATATGGATATTATGAAAATATAACTCAAAAGGATATAGATAAATTAAATGATAAATTGTTTTGTATAATATGGATTATATGGTAAGAAAGAATGAATGAGATAAGATATAATAGAAAATGGGTATCATATAGAAACTTTGAAAAAATATGATTTTGATTATGGAAGAAAGAGTGAGGGGTGTGGAAAGTCTAAAAATTATTTGTCATTGAAAATGTATGATCACTTGTAAATATTTGTAAATAATTGTAAAATAATTTGTGAATTTTGTATATAGAATGTATATATTATATTTTGTGATTTTAATAAAGGACTCCTACTCTTTTTTATAGGTACCGTGGGATCTTTTACATCCACCTGAGCTACTACAAGTTCAAGCAGATAGGACCTTGGTTTAAAGACTGCTGTTTACTTGTTTAGTCAAATGTTATGTTTTGCTTGCTTCTGACAATAAGCACTGGTGTACTGAGGGCAAGCACAGCACAGAAGTATCATGAGTCTTTAATACAATTATTGAACAAACTGAATAAACATACAGTTTGTTCTAAAAAGTGAAGTAAAAGCAATCAGATTATATGGAAAAGTTGAGTTACTTAAGAAGTAAAGTTGATAAAAAGTGAAGTTGACAAGTGCCTCCAGAAATTTAAATAGGAAATAAAGACAGTACACCGCCCTAGAAAATAAAGCAGTCGCTTTGTTAAACTAAGCAATTTTTCTGAATGTTTATTTGAGTTGTTTACTTCTTTATTTGTTGTTTGCTAAATGCTTAGTTAACTAATCCACTGGGCCCTTTGAGCACACACCTTTGTTATAAAGAGGAGAGTCATGCTATGTTATGATCATGAGACAATCTGCAGCAATGATGAAGTAACTACATGAAAAACACAGGTGCCTTTAAAAAGCTATATGAAATATAGACAAAGAAATTCATAGGTAGTAAAATCACTGCCAGTAATTGTAAAAGCTTTGATTGCTAATGTGCTTTGCTAACAAACGTTTGGAGCACTGCAGATGTAGCTATATAGATGTGAGTGAGTCACGGAGAGAATTAACAAAAATGGTAATGCGTAATGGCGTATTAGTGTGGTATCCAATGTGACGAGTAGCAAGAAGTCAGAAGAGCTCTGTATCACAGCATGATTTAAATATATTTAAAAAAAATGTGAAAAAGGATACAATGTTTGTCAGTCTTTCTCTCTCTCTTTCTTTTTTTCTTTGTCTCTCCCTCCCTCCTTGAAAACGTACCTGTATTTGTCAGCAGAGGGTCGCAAATCACAAAATTTTGTGTGAAAGGTCTTCAAAAGATTCAGGAAAAGGCTGTAAACTCTAGACATCTGTGGAATGGGACACCTCACCTTGAAGATTATGATCAGAAAATGAATCAAGGGCATACCTTTCAACTGTACAGCTTTTCGCAGAATGTCCAGATTTTGGCCTCATATTTTGATCCTTTTTCATAAAAATTGTGTTTTTTTGGCAAATTGGTGCCAAATCATTAAAGACTAAAGTTGGAAACTAATGACAGATATTTGAGTTTCAGACTTCATACCCTTCAGAAGATTCATGCTAATGCAAAACCTGTTATTATATCACCTTTTTAAGTTTGTAACAGCAATATTTAAATGTTGTCCCTATTTTTGGGCCTTTGTCCCTCTTTTATTCAAGCTTTGTCCAGATTTCTTGCTCTAAGAGGTCAAGAGATATGACCAAGAGAAGACAAAATGTATGCAATAATCAGAATACAAAATATTCTGGATGTAACCAAAAGTAAATATATAGTGAAATCAGCAGCAATACATGCAAGGGTTCATTATGGACAATTACATTAGCTTGAAGATAGAGGGTGGGGACACTCATGAAGGTGAATTCCTTTCAAAACTTGTAAATGCTGATTCTCTCTGTAGCAGTTATACTTCAAGATGACACAATCTGTGAATAGCATACTGGCATATATATATATAGTTTATTGTGCAGGGTCTTGCAGTTGCAACCTGGGGGTGCCTAGAGAAGAAATATGCAGAAGCCTCTTGCTGAGTATATCATGTCTTCCATGCAGTATGCTTTACAATATGGAAAAGTAATGATAGCCCTAACCTGACGTATCCTGTTCTGACACTCATGCAGTCATCACAAGCCCACCTCCCACATCTAAGCCACCACCATGGACATGAATGGAGGTCCACTTCCCTTCCCCAAACATTGACACCAGGAAGGAGCACCTCCATTTCTGTGAGTTGCTTTTGTATTGGTGGTCCACTTCCTGTACAAATGTTCCATGCCTTGTCCTTGACATGCATTGTTATATACAGTTACTCTTTGCACAGCTACTGTAGAGCTTTACAATGCTGTGCACAGCAGTGATGTCCTGCACTACTCTCTATAGAGCTTTACTACGGCTGTGCACAGCAGTGATGTCCTGCACTACTCTTTATAGAGCTTTACTATGGCTGTGTACAGCAGTGATGTCCTGCACTACTCTCTATAGAGCTTTACTATGGCTCCACACAGCAGTGATGTCCTGCACTACCCTCTATAGACCTTTACTATGGCTGCACACAGCAGTGATGTCCTGCACTACCCTCTATAGACATTTACTATGGCTGCACACAGCAGTGATGTCCTGCACTACCCTCTATAGACCTTTACTATGGCTGCACACAGCAGTGATGTCCTGCACTACTCTCTATAGACCTTTACTATGGCTGTGCACAGCAGTGATGTCCTGCACTACTCTCTATAGAGCTTTACTATGGCTGTGCACAGCAGTGATGTCCTGCACTACTCTCTATAGAGCTTTACTATGGCTGTGCACAGCAGTGATGTCCTGCACTACTCTCTATAGAGCTTTACTATGGCTGTGCACAGCAGTGATGTCCTGTACTACTCTCTATAGACCTTTACTACGGCTGTGCACAGCAGTGATGTCCTGCACTACTCTCTATAGAGCTTTACTATGGCTGTGCACAGCAGTGATGTCCTGCACTACTCTTTGATATAATAAACTTTATCTTTTGCTACCTCTGACCTGTAGTAACACCTCTGTCTTCCCTTCCTTTTACTTGGTCTTTATTGACAACTACTATTTGTCACACATGCCAAGCCCATGGTATAGCACTTCTAGTTGGATCATGTTTGTAATTCAGCTATAATACCTACACACTTGCTTAACCCAGTCATGTCTTATGCCTTATTGTTTTCCAGCCTTATTATAGTGGATTTTTCTTTACAGTTCATGTACATTTTCATCCCATGCCAACAAATACCCATGTTTCATCCATCCTCTCTTTTAGAGGCCAACTTGCTACCCTATTTACAGTAAAAGTATTCTTCTCATTTGAGATTTCCTTTCAGAATATTGCTGAAATTGCTGATACAAATTTGTTTCAGATTGCCTCGGTATATTATTACATTTCTACCCCATTCACAGTGGGTGTACTTATCTTCAACTACTGTTTCCTCTTATGTGTACTGCTACAACTGTTGGTAGTTTCTTATACTTTCTTATATACTATCTTTTAGTCTAGACTGACCCTGTAATCACTATACTTTGAATACTATTTGTACTCACAAAGTTTCTAATATAATCTCTTTATATGTTTTTCTTTCACCTAATATATTTTTGGAGCATTTTGACCCATGCCTCCACTGAAAAAGGGTCTTGCATGATAGAGACAGACCTTCCCAGCAAACAAATGCAAATAAATAAATAAAATAAATAATTGCCTCTCTTTTGAATCCCTGGCAAAACATGTACACCTGTGGATTATACATGTAGTCAGAGTTTGTACATGGCTGTTTGTGGTTCCCCTGTTTGCACATGCATTGACCCTTCTTCCATTTGCTGACCACATACCTGACCCCTGTTTTTCTGTGATCACTTCCCCTTCTTATACAAACAGCAGCAGGTGACATGCTACCAAGATACACCTTCCTGCATCATTGCATTGAACTCCTGTATTGCTCTGCACACCCTGTTACCCTCTCATTATCCATTGTCAGTCTCACACTATGCTCAAGGGCTATCATGCCCTGTGTAACCTGCCCTGCCATAGGTGCATATAGCCCATGGTGCCCCCACCCACAGCTGGGCATTATAGACTCATGCCATTGTACTGTGTTCCCATACCCATATACACCCCTGTATTTCTGTTGTTGTATCTATGATGGATGTTGTGTACAGTGCTAAGGAACACTGTTAAGTGTCTTGTCTTCTTTAAGTATGCCTATCTCAAAGTTCAGTGTCTTATTATGTGACCTTCTGATTCCACAGTTGCTCATCTTAATGCACTCTCACAGTCCAAAATAACTGCACAGTGGCTGAAAGGCCCATTAAAATGCAGACTCTAGTGATGATGAATAGACAAGCTGTACCATCCAATCATCCATAATATTTCTAAAAACTGCTATTGACTCACTCTGACGTATATAAAGAAGAAACCTGTTCCACAAACTAACCATCGCGTGTGAGATATACCTAGACTTTAATGCAGTTATACATCTATTCAGAGGTTCATAGGTAGGTACTAGGCTATTGGCCCAAGGGCCTACATAAGCCTAGCCAACAAGGTCCCCTGGCTTATGCCACCCAAGAAAGTTATTTTCCTGTGCCACTATTGAGCAGACACAGAAATGATCCCTGGGGTGTATTTCCTATTTCCTATCCACTCATCAAGATTTTTCTTGAAGAGTGCTAATGAAGAACTTTGCTTGACATAGATGGGTAGCCTGTTCCAGAATATGGGTAGTCTCTGGGACTGGAATCTATCCCTCCAGCATGTCATGCTTATTGTGGTGACAAGGTTTAGGTCCCTAGAGCGTGTAGCTCGGAGGGATTGGGATTTCTTTAGGTGCAGCATGTCCAACAGCTCTGGTTTTGACATAGCTTTATATGTTAGGCAGAGATGACCTCGGATAGGCGATATGCTACGGAGTAAAACTGGAGTTTTTTGAGGCGGTCAGTGTAGGGCATTTGTTTGAGGCCAGTAATACTCTTTGTTAGGTACTTCTGTGGCCTTTCCAGCTGCTGCAGATGTCTTGTGAGGTACATTCCAAAAGGGGCGTTGTACTCTATAATGGGTCTAATGAGTGTTGAGTAGAGGGGAACAATGGCCGCTTTTTTCCTGGATGATAACCCTTTTATGATGAGGTGTGCCATGTAGAAGGAATTCCTGACTACTGTGGCGATGTGACTATCATAGGAGAGACTACTGTCCACCTGGGTCCCAAGGTCTCTTATCATGCATTCGGTGTTGAGTAGATTGCTACCTATGTGGTAGTTCATGGGTACAGAGTTTTTACCAAAGGGGATGACACTGAACTTTTTGGCATTGAGCTTCAGGCCATGGCTCTAACACCAGGCATCTGTCTCAGTAAGGCCCTTCTGTAGGATGTCCACATCATTTGGGGACTTGACTATGGCTCCTAGTTTGCAGTCATCTGCGAACTTCATTAGCCAGAGGCCTTCTGTGTTAGCTTGTACTTCAGAGAAGTAGATACCAAACAGGAGATGTCCCAGGACAGATCCCTGTGGTACTCCACTTGTCACTGCTTTGAGGTCAGATTTGGAGTCTGCAACTTTTACAGTGTGGGTTCTGTCAGTGAGCCACTTGGCAACCCATCTTGTGACGTAGGGATTTATACCTAGTTTAGTGAGTTTAGCTATAATTCCAGAATGGGGGATGGTGTCGAAAACCTTGGCGAGGTCAAGATAGGCTGTGTGAACCACCTTACTCTCATCTACGGCTTTGGTGACTGCCTCAAAGAAGTTGATCAGGTTCTGGAGGCAATATTCTGCCTTTCACAAACCCGAACTGGGTGGGATCCAGAGTTTGGAAGTTACTAATGTCTTTGTTTATTAGTTCCATGGCCTTGCAGACCAGGCCCATCAGGCTAATAGGTCGATAGTTCCTGGTATCAGTGGTGGCTACCCCTTTGTGAAGTGGGATAACTGTTGCTGTGCACTATTCAATGGGCACAAAGCCTGCTGCGAGGCTATTATTGAACATGGTGCTTAAGTGGGGAGCCAGTTCGTTCTGAAGTTCGTGTAAAATACAATCTGGGATGTTGTCCGGTCCCATGGATGCTGTGTTTTTGACTTTAGAGAGTACAGCTTTTACCTGCATAGTTGTGATTACAGGGACTCAGCATTCTTCCTGTATAGATATGGGCCCTTTAGGGGGTGAGGGGGGTAAAGTTAGCACTGAACCTATCTGCCAGGATGTTGGCAATATCAGTTGGTTCTGTAATTTTTGTGCCTTTGTGCTGTAGCTCAGAGCAGATCTGGGTGTTTCCATGAGATTCTTGACATAGCTATAGAATGCTTTGTGGTTGTCCTTGGAATTAGTGGTGATTTTGTTTTCGTAGCTAGCTTTGGAGGATCTTATAAGGGATCTCAGCTTCTTACTGAGGCTGACCAGGGAGCTCCTCCACTCATGGGATTTTACTCTCTTTTACAACAGTTTCTTCCTTCTGTTGTACAGTTTATTTATGGCAGGGGACCACCAGATTGGCTTCCTTTTTTGGTGGATAGCATCTTGGTTCTGTTTGGGATAGCACGATCCATGCACTTGTGTAAGTGCTTATAGAGTGCATTTGTGTAGGACTCAGCAGTTGTAACTGTATTGTCCATCTGCATGGATGTCATGAAGTTCACGACTTCTGTCTTAAGAAGCATGAAGTTGGCTTTGGAGAAATTTTCTACTGTGGTTTCCTTAATGGGTGTGGGGGTGGGATGTGGATATCAAGGGTGATTAGCTTATGGTCAGATCGGACCAACGAGGAGTTGACTTCAGGTGTGAAACACCAGTCACTCATATTGGTAATGACTAGGTCTAGGATATTGTTGCCCCTGGTGGGGGTGTGGATAAGTTGATCTAGGGCATTGGACTTTATGAATTCCAGAAAGCGTTGAGCTAAGGAGTTGGTACACAAGTAGTTTTCCCAGTTAATGGTGGGGGTAGTTGAAGTTGCCCATTATTAGGGTGTTTGGTTGAACCCTAATATTTTCCAGTACATCAAGAAAAGAGGAGTGGGAATCCTGGGGCATGGTGGGGGATCTGTAGCAAGCTACAATTTGGATTGCAGTTTTGCCCAGAGTTAGTTGCACTTGGATAACCTCAGATGCATTATGCTGAGCAACTAGCCTGGAGGTGTGGATATCCTTAATGAATATGGACACACGTCCGCCTTTGGTGTTTCGGTCCAGGTTACATGGCCGGAAAGTGTGATATGAGTTATAGCCTGGTAGTGCAGGGGTGCTCTCTGGAGCCTGAACCAGGTCTCAGTCACTGCACAGATATCGATGTTCTCCATTTTAAGGAGTGCCTCGAGTGAGTGCATTTTGAGATTTAGACTTCTAGCATTGAGTAGCATTTCTCTCAGTTTTTGCCTGTTCCTGTTATGGTGGTGAATTTGTTATTTGAACCCTGCTTAAAAAAGGCACTATAGGGGCAGAAAGAGCCTTAGCCAGTATCCGGAATCCCAGGGTGACAGGTGCAGGCCATCTGTGGCAAAGCATCGTGGTCTGTCGACCATGTCATCCCAAGCAGACAGATACTGGATCCCCTTAGAATAACACCAGTAGCTTAGCCAATTGTTGAAGTCAATCATTTTGTCCTTGTACTGCGGTATCATTCTGGGTGATGGCAGAATGCTACTCAGGGCTAGGGTCATACTTGCCTGGGCTACAAGATCAGAGTGCTCTTCCATGTCTCTTTTCATGTAGTCCAGGGAGGTACGTCTCAGGTCATTCACACCAACATGGACAATGACAGAGTCATATTTGTACTTGTTGTGGAGTGACTTGAGTGCGTGAGTTATGTGGCGGATCCTGGCACATGACAGGCAGCTGGCAGTAACCTTCTCCTTGTTTAGCCTGGTGAGTGGGACATCAGTGTGCCTGACTATAGAGTCACCTATGACTAGTGTGTTGGGTACATTGTTTTGCCTTATTGGCTGTGGTTGAATGGCACACTGAGTCTGTGGGCTATGTGTCATTTGGGTTGTGTTGGGGGATGGAGGATGCTTGCATTTCTGCTTTGGAGGTCTCTGTTGCTGAGTCAGATTGTTATTGAGAGCCTCCGCGAATGTTTTTGTGTTACTATGTGTGGATTTTGGTGATATAGATTTAGTGAGACTATGTGATGAGTGTGATGTGGTGCAAATGTTTACTTTCTCCTCATGACTGTCAAGTTCAGTCTTGGTTGGAGAGAGCTTTACCTCTAGTTTGGCTAGATAAGTGCATCTCTCACAGGTTGTAGTGTTGGGTGCTAGGAGGAGAGGGTTGTCTGTGTACATGAGGCAATTTCGACATTGCCTCAAGATGCCCAGATTCATTCAATAGACAGGAGAGAACACTGGGAGCTGACCCTTGGACATGCCTGAATAAAAAAAATATTTTCCTCTAGATAAGTGAAGAAAGTGAGTACAAGAGCTGTTTTTCTCTAAACAAGTGAGAAAAGTAAGTACAAAAACTGTTTTCCTCTAGGTAATGAGGAAGATTGAGTGCTATAGTAATTAGTAGCTTATTTATTGCTTACAAGTTCTGAACAAGTGCTGAGCATGAATAAGCAAATTTAAGTGCTAAAACTAAGAATCTGTATCTGCACTAGACGAGTTACAGGTCAGAAACAAGTGCAAATGCAGGCTTTCAAATCAGAAAGTTGAGAGAGATGGAAGATTGCCCAAATGGCCAATAACTACAATTTCTGGGCCAGAACCACTCCTTATGTGGTAGACAGGTTACCTAGTGCTTACCACTCCCACTGATAAGCTAGAAGGCTTCCCTCCAACACAGAAAGGCTTGGGGGACTCAGAAGCTTACATACAGTCCTGGATACAGCAAATCTGTATCTGGAACACTAGTTACAGAAAAAGTAAGAAACAGGCTTACAGTTTTTTTTTTACAGAAAAGTAGCAAAAACAGTAGTAAAAAGAATTCACATGCAGTGCAAGCTAGCACACTTGAGTATGTAGCAATATTAGACCAAATACAGTTTAAAAAATGCAATTAAATTAAAAAGGACTAAAAGCAAGTGCAGAAAGAGTTTATTAGGTAGAATGTGGTAAAGAGATGGGACTGGGGGAGTGTCCCAGATCAAATCTACAGTGGGGCAGGCAACTGCAAAAGCCACCAAATTTAAACTACAAACCAAAAATAGCGACAGGGGTGGGACAAAACAGTTTCAACAGAGATCTAAACAACAACTAACAGTACAAACTTTGAAACCAAAAAAATATACTCATCTCTGTATATTTGCAGATCAGTCTCTCAGAACAGTGAAACAACAGTTTCAACAGAGATATAAGCAACAATTAACAAACTCTATAATCAAATAAATATACTAAGCTCTGAATATTTGCAGATAGTCTGTAAGGCAGTCTCTCAGAACACAGGTTCCAGCAATTTTAAAAATTGTCTCTTTAAAAGTATAGTCTCTGCCTCTAGATGGACTCTTAAATTGCAATAATTCAGTATTGATGAGTAAACAAAATTTATCTTTATGAAAGACTTTAAAAGTAAGGCACAATTTACCTATATGCTCCAATCTAACAGCATAAGGGAGATATTTAATATTAAATAGTCTCTTAGCAAATGTTCACTGAACATTTTCTAAAATAAGCTTATTACAGTATATGCAAAAACAGTGAATTATATTCCATTACATACATATTGCACCAACGATTTAACCAAAAAAGGATCTTGCATAGTAAAATACCTACAAATGAATCCTACAGTTCTCACAATCGACTCCAAATCCAGCTCCAGACAAGTGACAAGTGGAGTACCTCAGGGTTCAGTCCTGGGACCACTCTTGTTTGGCATCTACGTCTCTGAAGTACAGGCCAACACTAAGGGACTCTGGCTAACAAAGTTTGCAGATGACTGCAAACTGGGAGACATTATTGAATCCCCAAATTATGTCTATATTCTACAAAAGGGCCTTACAGAAACAGATGCCTAGTGCCAGAGCCATGGGCTCAAGCTTAATGCCAAGAAATGTATAGTTATCCCCTTTGGAAAAAAACATGTACCTATGAATTACCACATAGGTGGCAGGACACTAAACATCGAAAGTGTGATGAGAGACTTAGGGACAGAGGTGGACAGTGGTCTCACTTTCAATAACCACATCGCCACAACAGTCAAAAAATCCTTCTATGTGGCACACCTCATCACTAAGGGCTTTTCATCCAGAAAAAAGGAGGTCATTGTCCCACTGTACTCATCCCTCATTACTAGACCAATTATAGAGTATAATGCCCTGTTTGGTATGTACCTCACAAGACATCTGCAACAGCTGGAAAGGCCACAGAAATACCTCACTAAAAGAATCACAGGCCTAAAGCAGATGCCATATGCTGACCATTTAAAAAAACTCCAGCTATACTCTGTGGCATATCGTCTACTCAGAGGCGATCTCTGCTTAACATACAAGGCCATGTCAAACCCTGAGCTGTTGGACATGCTCCACGTAAAGAAATCCCAATCCCTCAGAGTAACACGCTCCAGGGATCTAAACCTTGTCATCACAATGAAAAAAACATGCTGGAGGGATAGGTTGCTGACCCAAAGACTCCCCATACTCTGGAATAGACTGCCCATACATGTCAAGCAGAGCGCCTCATTGGCCCTCTTCAAAAGGAACCTTGATGATTGGATGGGAGATAGGAAATTCACCCCGCGGATCATGTCAGTCGCCCTGCTAGACAGGGGCCCACAGA
Source organism: Protopterus annectens (assembly GCF_019279795.1). Classification (NCBI taxonomy): domain Eukaryota; kingdom Metazoa; phylum Chordata; order Ceratodontiformes; family Protopteridae; genus Protopterus; species Protopterus annectens. Next base: position 1,147,538,743 of record NC_056725.1, on the reverse strand, counting down.
AGTAAATATTGTGGGAAGAAATATCCAGGGAATTGTTATGGCTAGGCTTGCATAGGCCTTAGGGCCAATAGCCTAGTACCAACCTATGAACCTTAGATTTTGTTATCTGCAACAGCCTTTTAGTAGCACACAATTTGGAACCACCACTTTATAATGTGCTAAGGATTTCTTAAAGAGGCAGTTATGCTAATGTGGGAATTTAGTATGGCTGTCTCTGAATCACTGCCTTAATGCATTGCACTGTCCACAGTAATGACACCACCCTGCTCATTCTAGTCCTAGGGGCTCGTGTACACACCATATTCATGCATGAGGTCTGTGAAGCTCACAGTTTTGTTGCTCTGTGTTGTACAGACATTTGGTAGCACCTCACCGCTGCACTTTCATGCACATTATGTGACATCCAAACATGTGTCTATGTGCATAGTGTTACAGTTTTTCTCCTTAAGTGATCACATGTGAGTGGAATGCCTTCTCCCAGTGTTGTAAACAATAATGCTCTTTCATGGGACACAAGTGAGAGCAAAATGTTCTGTTCTTCATCCAGGGGGACTTTTGGGAGCTTCTACAGGGCCAATATAATGGATTTTTGTTCAAGGTGGATGCATAGCACAGGTTTGCCATAATGATGAGTGATGCCATGGATGTCACTCATTCAGCTGACTAATGCAGGTATTGTTACAGCAGCCTGAAGTGGTGGCACCCTGACCTGCTTAGACAGTGGGGGGCATAGGTTAGGGAGAGAGAATGAGAGAGAGAAAGAGAGAGTTTTACTGCTAGCATTAATGCATTTTCCCATTCATTTAACAGGTCTGTCACTGTCATTCTGAAAACCTTGTTTGTTGTCACCCAATCCTCCCTATCATTAACTGTCCACTCTGTGTCAGTCTCTGTCTAGCCATTGTTGTCACCACATTTTGTGTCAGTACCACTCCTGTCTGTATCTACATTTTATGTTTGTTTTTCTGACCCTGTAATCTTCTCTCCTCCTTCTGTTCTTTCCACAGCTGTTCCTCACTACATTCCCCATCTTCTTATATAAAAAATGGAAGCCTTTCCTATTGAAAATTCCTTTTCTCCCACTTGTAATTTATTCATTATGATTATCCTTATGTTTTCCTCTCCTAGTCATGCCTTCTTTTCTAACTTTACTATGTCTGCCTTTGGGTCTCTCAAACCCATCAATGGTACATGTGGACATATATGTTGTGGTTATGTTCCCAATTTCATCTACAGATATATGTCCATATATACCAATATAGATATATATGTGTTTACCTTTGAAAGGGAGACAGTCATTTCTTCGAACGGCCCTTTCTGCGAACCAAAAGGACCAATCTGTCATTTTTAATTGCACCACAGTTCAAAACTCAGCAAATCTAAAAGCAGCTTCACTGATTCTCAAACTACAAGTTGGAATACATATTGTAATGCAGGGGGGGAAGCCCCCCTGCACCCCCCATCTGGGGTGCTGGGCCGCCCACAACCCCCCTATTGTGATATACTAACTCCGAGTTTGCACTACAGTGGGGAAAGGCAAATTTTCCCCATCCCCACTATAGTGCCATCTGCACCCAAATTGCTGAATCTGCAATGAGCAAATGCATAGTGACATTCGCTCATTGCACATTCGATGCATTTATTGCAAGATTGTGCAATGTTGAAAACATACTTACGGCCTTCCAGTTTTTGGAGACATGATTTTCTCCCTTTGAAAGGTGAACCATATATATGCTTACATATATGTATCTTTAGTGCTGTATATATGTGGACATATGGATGTATACATATATGTATATATTGGCATATACATATATATGTATATATTTCTATAGCTATAACTACATATCTAGATATGTTATATCCATTTAAATATGAATATATATACATACACACATACATCTACATGGTGGAATACATTCCCTGTAGTGCTGAATACCTGGGCTGTATGATATGCATGTGAAAACATCACGGTGATGCATATCTGCCATGGGTTAGTAGTAAATCACCTTGTGTATAGTGCGCAAGGTCCTGGTTTTGAATCTTGCAGAGGCTGTTTATTTTGTTGCTGGGCAGAACATGGTCCATTGGATACAGAGTGATTAAGGCACTTTAAAGCAGTTGTAAGCGGGTTTGCGCAAGTTTGCACAATGGTAAGCACTCCTAACCTCCGCTTACATTTTCATACACTCAGCTTCTAAATTGCTTAACCTGTGTAAGCAATCCTTAGCTCAGCACAAACCTGCACAAACCTTTTTACAACTGCTTTAAAGTGCCTTAATCACTCTGTATCCAATGGGGCCATGTTCTGCCCACCTACAAAATAAACAGCTCTTGCAAGGCTCAAGCCAAGGACCCTGAACACTCTAGACAAAGTGATGTACCGCTAAGCCATGACAGATACACAGATATCCAATGTTTTCAGAAACATATCATCCAGTCCTGTCATGCAACAGTACAGAGAATGTATACCAACACCAAGATGTCTGTGAGTGTAACTATATTAAAATCTAAACAGATACAACTTAAATATATATATATATATATATATATATATATATGTATATATAGTTTTTCTAACTCTATATACATTAATATCACTATATATGCACATATATACATGCATATGCCTAAATCGACACATATATGTGTCTACACCTATATGTCTACATATACAGAGCACGTTACATATGTGTACACAGATATATATCTATGTAGGTATATACGGACATAATTATATATATATGTTAGCAGATATATATATATATATATATATATATATATATATATATATATATATATATATATATAGGTATATAGGTATATATGGCCATACATCTATAGAAAGCAATGGTAGATTAGCAAATACACATATGTCCACATGCACCGTTATTGGGGGTTGAGAGGCCCCACTCACTATACGACTGGTACGAATAGGCATTCCCCCACAGTCAAAAACGTGCGCCCTGCAATACACTACCAAGTGCAGTCTGCCTCTCATAGGACATGTAATATCTGGAAGCCATCAACATCCCCAGGATACAGATACACAGACACAGATATGCAGGTACGGCCACTATGCCTACAGTTAACACCTTAACAACTGGACACTGTATGGGCCACCAATACAAATGTCAATCATTGCCTACAACATATACCCATAGAAAGATCATAGGAAAGACACGACACACAGGTTTGCAGAAATAGGAATCCTTTAATTGTGTACTATAACATTTCTTTATGCCATGACATATAGCTGTTCAGATAGACAACCATATAAACAGAGTACTGCAACTGTGAAACTGTTACACTAATACAGTAGTCTGGAAAGGTTCACAACTGTTGCTGTTCAGGCCAAGCCCTTCAAATTGTACAATAGTGAAGACAGACCGGGCCACAGGATACCAAACAATCAACAGTATGTACTGTAGGTGTGTAGTTCAGCAGCCTCTATCTACACTCTGTACAAACTCAGTAGGAGATAAAGATGTTTTGTGATCAAACGGGTTGTTAATGATACATAATGAGGCATAACTGACACCATCACAAGCACACCGACAAACAGAACAGTCTGTATGGCAGGAGGCAGTTGGCTTGCAGTACCCCAATTCATGTAAGTAATGTCAATATAAGTTAAGTATACAGTACTGTACATCCAGATACCTTGTGGCATCTCACCCCTGATACCCCCACATTTTGTAACAGCCTAGGTGATTTATGGTGCTCCCCACCTAGACTCAATAATACAGGCCCATATACCACTGTTACATACACTGACCTCTGGAGTGCATAAGGGCACACATGTATTGTGTAGGTGACTCCCACACATATATGGCCCCAGCCCCACTGTATGTGTAGGGGATACAACAGCAGTGGACTAATGGCAGCAAAGCAGTGTGATATACTCACAGCCCACTACAGAACAACCCCCAACACCATGACATATGTGCAAAGCTTGGTATGTAGATGGAGAACAGAGGCTGGAACACAGGCACATATGTGGAACACTGTTGCCATACACTAAGCAAGGTGCTGGTGTTACAGGATAGTCTGCAACATACCCTTAGTCAGGGAATTGAGGTTAGAAACAGTAATGGATATAGCCATGTACTGATAGCATGCAACACACACACTGCCTGTTGTGTCAGTGGTCTGACAAAGGACCTGTGTGGTGGATGGACAACACATGATAGGCATACCTCTGTCCAGAAAGAGGATAGGCCCACAGTAGTGAGCTATGCAGACAGACTGCATTCCAAGGTAGACTAGTATGTACACACACACACACACACACACACACACACACACACACACACACACACACACACACACACACTGTAACACCAGTACTATACAAAGCATAACACAACTCTACTGACAGTCTGTCTGTAGTTCCTGATCCTCCTACAACTATGTGTCCACTCTGAGTGTGCAGGTTCTCCTGTAAGAGGTATTGCTACCTGCTGTCTGTAAGACTGATGACCACACACAGGAATGATGTCCATCACACAGGAAATGTAAAGGGACCATGCCCACATGATTTAGGGATTTAAAGTGGGTGGTTGCCATGACAGTGGTATTTGGAAGTAGTACACATGTGTAATTATATATATATATATATATATATATATATATATATATATATATATATATATATATATATATATGTCTATCTGTATATATATATATATATATATATATATATATAAATATATATATGGCTATCTGGATAAATATATGTACATATATTTCCACCATATGTTTTGGACATGGAGTGTAGCCCTACCACAGCCCCTATAGTCCCTAAGTCGTAGTGCAAGGGGATGTCAGGTATGTATAGCAGGTATATTACTAGACTATGCTACTGTCATTGGGATTGTCTTCACAGACATGGTGTGTGTGGAAGATGACATCTGCTTATAACATGTGTGCCATTGGCTACTGACAGACATCCTAAGGAAATCATTGTAAAGTACCGCCTCTAGCATGTAATGCCCTGTGGAGTGCAGAAGAGATATTGGCCAATATATGTGGAACTTCAGACACACCCTTTACAGCCCAGAGGTATACACATAATCCCTTAGTGCACATGTGTACCAGGCCTGACAATATGGATGTAGACAGCCATGTAGATGGGTAACACATAACGACTGGTATACATTTGCCACCATAGGTTTTTGGATTCACACACTCCTGTCTGGCCTGACACATAATGACTGCTGGTACAGGGTGCCATGGACACATGCTACCCACTAGATATTGACATACATCTGTACAGCATCCCACTGCTCTGTCTGACATACATGACTTTTAAGGGAGGCCCAGCAGCAGTACATCTGGCAAATATCTGCACATGACATCTCACTGGGAAAGTACACTAAGCTGCTAGGCATGTAACAATGCACTGTGCAGGCTACAGGCAGACTGGCTCAACATTGGCATACATCTCCTATGGGGGAATGCACATGTACCTGCATAGATAGCAGGCTCAACAGCCATGTCACAGCACAGGGTAAGATACACCTGTGTGAAAGTGCATAACCACAACCAATGTGAAAACACACACAGCCACATATGGTAAGCTGTGTGCAAGTATATGGACTATCTGTTCTACTCCATCCTCATATGTGCCACTCACAGAATGACCCTACATATACTGGGCTGCTACACAGTTTGGTCTGATGGCTGTCTGTGGTATGGGACATGTGTGTGTATGGCCCTACAAACATGTATGGCAAAATGGTACCATACAGTGGGGCAGCATGTAACATCAGATAGAAGGGGAGCTAGAACAATGACATCTACCACAGTCTGTACACAGTCTAAAGTACATATTAACAATACACACACTGCCGACACTCACCATCACTACACAGACCTCAGTACTGTACAAACATCCACAGAATGTCCAGGATATGTCATGAAATATAACCCCTACTGTACATGACGTGTAGCAATGTGATATATCACTGGCTTGTTATCAGATATGATGACACTATTTATGGTGTACAGCACATATGTACCACTTCATGCATGACATATGTACAAAGGTTGACAGAGCTGTGGCTGACAGCACATACACAGGGCCAGTATAGACATGTTGCTGTGATAACCTCATAAATGTACCATTGTAACAGGGTTTGTTGCAACATATGTCCTATGAGGGATATGAAGTCAGTAACTGTCACAGCCTTCACCATCTACAGACTGCAATCCTCACACTACCTTCTGCATTCCACAGATAGATGCACTGTGGCTAACACATGACAACAAATGCACAACACTGCCCAGTCTGCAGATGACCCTGCAGATGGGGATTCCTCATATACATGGAACTGACATGGCAGGTATTGTGACATGTACGACAGGCATATCCCGACAAACACTGTTAAACCAACATTACTCCAAATGCAGCATAGCAGCACTTACAGTCTGTAGTCAGGTCAGGCACATCTCCCTCCTGTTTGTTGCCCTCTTTCCACAGTGTATATTGTTAGAGGTAAATCCCCAATCCATCTGAGATGCTGTTTGCCAAACAACAGATCTAGTTCCTGCTCACAGTGACTGAAAAGGGCCAAAACCACCATGATGTTCCTAGGTATTGGAGTGTGTTTCCATGCAATTGGCTATGGGAATGTTACCACAGCTGTTCCACATGCAATCAGTTAGGGGAGGGATGCAATTTGTGCAGAGGCCATCAGCTGATCATGAGCATCACTTAAGCAGTTGTAGGTCTCCACATCCACCAGTGAGGGAGTGAGAGAGGCAGACAGAGGCACTGACATGTCAGGGAGGTGTGGGAGATTAAAACTGAAGCATGTTTGTGTCACACACCTACCAGCACAGGATATCAAACCCCCGATGACTATATAGTGCTATCACAGTTTGATGCAGTTATTGGATGCACCACATGGGTTACCTGCTGTGGAGCACTCAGAACATATATGTGATGGTGAGTGACATCTGCAACAGGGATATGGTAGATATACAGTAGGTGACGTACACATGCCTATCTACATGAACAGGTGCCAGCGGCAACACAGGCACACTCACACAGGGAAGCACACACATTGACACACTTGGCAGGGCCAGGAGTGCAACTCATCACTAGTGGGATTGCCACAACACATCAATGTGCAGGTATCACATGCACCACACGGGTCATACGTAGGTCATATGGACACAGAGTATGAGGCGGTATCAGACATCAGACAGCATGCTTCAGTATGCCCTGGGGGTTGCAGTGAGTGTGGATGTAGACACACGCACCATACAACACACACATGAACACACAGGGTGCCAGTTCTGACATGCATGGGTGTATGTCTGCACGGGTGTGTGGCGGCCAATTGTGCCAGCAGGCTGTACAGGGGTAGGCGATGGGTATACCTTGGCATCAGGCCACATGACAATGGTCTGCATTGTGGCACAGGCCTGTAGTTTCTGCATTTACCCACACAGGTGGGTATTGCATCCCCCATCCAGTCACCTGGGTGACTATTGTTTGTGGCCAATGCTGTGCATCACTTGCCATGTATGTGTTTCTTAGTCCATGACATGGATGGTGTCTGGGATGTGCACACCTCTCACATGCATGTACAGTGACATGTGGAACTGTACTTGGGGTGTCTGGCCCATATTGTGAGCACAGATTATCATCAGATGTGCCAGTCTTGCCCACCTGTGGCAGGAACTGGTAATGGGCAGCAGGTTTACACTGCACCTACATTGACAGCATGGAAAATGCATTCTCTGATGTCAGTGTCATCTGTCCATACAGGGCATGTTGTCAGGCATGGTATGTCCATTGTGAGTCACATGTGAAGGCACCACAGCTGCTGCAGGTGCCCATTGGGGAACATGGTGGAGGTGCACTGTCTGCATGCATGTACGTGCATATTGGACAGATGGGCAGGGTGACATGCCCTCTGTAGCTCACTGCTATCACTGCATAGTTACTATCAGTGGCCAATATGCAGTGTACTACCCACATAATGGCTGTTGCCTAAGCATGTGTGTGCGTATGACACATGGGTTGAGTGTGTGCTCTGGGTAATAGTGGGGTTGCTAACTGTGGTTGGCTGGCCTTGATGTCACATGTATGGGTATGGCTTTGCACCCCAGCCTCTCAGCTAATTTACATCTGTTATCCCTGTATGGCTGACATTGTGATATATAGTAAGACCACAATAAAAGAAATAAGCAAACCCCCCCTTCACATTGCCCACAGGTGTCACACACTCCCAGCCACCTCTACGAGTTACAAACACACACACACACACACACACACACACACACACACACACACACACACCTGCCATGTCTGGGAGCAGAACCCCTACCTAAATAGTTTATTACACTAGAGCACTATGCAGTTATAGTACATGCCACGGGCATTACTGGAGTACTTCTTCCCAAAAGGTGTATTTCACAATGAATGACATCAGCAGGATTACCAAAATATGGCATTTCAACTGTACTGCGAGTGACTAGCCTAAAATGCATTGCTCCCTACACAGACAGTGAGTCACACACAAAACATCCACAACTGACATGTGTGAGTATTGAACCCCTGACCAAGGTCTATATAACACTACAGCATTGAGCTTTAACAGGACATACCACATGGATTACTAGAGAAATCCTTCCTCAGGGGTGTATTTCACAATGAATGACATCAGCAGGATTACCAAAGAAGGGCATTTTAACTGTACTGCAAGTGAATAGCCTAAAATGCATTGCTCCCTACACAGACAGTGAGACACACACAAAATATCCACAGCCAACATATGTGGGCATAGAACCCCTGACCAAGGCCTATATCACACTACAGCATGGAGCAGTTATAGGTTGCACCACAGAGATTACTAAAGAACTTTCTCCCCATAGTTGTATTTCACAATGAATGACATCAGCAGGATTGCCAAAGTAGAGCATTTGAAATGTACTGTGAGTGAGTAGCCTATAATGCATTGCTCCATACACAGACATTGAAACACATGCAAAACATCCAGAACTGCCATGGGTGGATATGGAACCCTACCACAGTTCTAAATCACACTACAACAGTACGCAGTTACAGGACATGCTACAGAGATTACTGAGATACACCCTTCCCAGAGGTGAATGTCTAGGTGAGTGACATCAGCAGCCTTTCCAAAGTTGAGTATATGAATTGTACGGAGTGTGAGTAGCCTAAAAATCATTGCTCTCTACTCAGTCAGACACAAAAAAACACACACACACACACACACACACACACACACACACACACACACACACACACACACACAGTTTACAAGTTGGTGATTAGAACACCTACCTAACTACTTTATCACACTACAGCAGTATGCAGTTACAGAATGCCCTATGGAGATTACTGGGTTATGATTTTCCCAGAGGTGTATTTCTAGGTGAGTGACATCAGCAGCCTTGCCAAAGTTGAGTATATGAATTGTACGGAGTGTGAGTAGCCTAAAAAGCATTGCACTCTACTCAGTCAGACACAAAAATACACATGCAGTTTCCAATTTGATGATTAGAACACCTACCTAACTACTTTATCACACTACAGCAGTATGCAGTTACAGAATGCCCTATGGAGATTACTAGGTTATGATTTTCCCAGAGGTGTATTTCTAGGTGAGTGACATCAGCAGCCTTGCCAAAGTTGAGTATATGAATTGTATGGAGTGTGAGTAGCCTAAAAAGCATTGTTCTCTACTCAGTCAAACACATACACATTCACACACAAACACAGTTGACAAGTCTGGGGTTAGAACACCTACCTATTTTATTACACTACAGCAGTACACAGTTACAGGACGCACTATGGAGATTATTGGGTTATGACTTTCCCAAAGTATGCAGTTACAGGACACACTACAGAGATTACTGGGCTCCACCCTTCCCAGAGGTGTATGTCTAGGTGAGTGACATCAGCAGCCTTGCCAAAGTTGAGTAAATTAATTGTACGGAGTGTGAGTAGCCTAAAAAGCATTGCTGTCTACTAAGTCAGACACACACAGATTTACACACCAGCTTACCAGGTCTGGGGATAGAACACCTACCTAACGACTTTATCACAATACAGCAGTACACAGGTACAGGACGCACAACGGAGATTAGTGGGTTATGATTTTCCCAGAGGTGTATTTCTAGGTGAGTGACATCAGCAGCCTTGCCAAAGTTGAGTATATGAATTCTATGGAGTGTGAGTAGCCTAAAAAGCATTTCTCTCTACACAGTCAGAGACAGACAGACATGCACACAAACACACACTCATACAGTTGCCAAGTCTGGGGTTAGATCTACTACCTAACTAAAAAACACAAAGCACCAGAGCACACCAAGGCTGTAAGAGCTAATATAAGTCAAGAAGTGTCCAAAGCAGCTTAAATTGGATAAACGTCCAACAACTACAGGTGCGACTCAAAAATAATCCAAAATTCTTTATTGGTCTTGTACAAGTAGAACAAAGTAGAACAAAGGTTAGCGCTTTCACCAAGATTGGCTTCCTCAGACCTTTCACATAAAATTATATAAAACATGAATTTATACTGATCTGCCAATGACATCACTTCCTGAAGTAATTGGTTAACAGCCAATATAACTAATAAATAGTGACGTTAGTATAAATTCACTAGATATTAACATAAAATGAAAAATACATATAATATAACTACAAAAAACAAAAAAATCAAATATATAATCAGATATAAAATATATATATATATATATATATATATATATATATATATATATATATATATATATATATATATATAATTTTACAATCACTAAATAAAACATTTAATATAAATAATAACATTATGCAAATTCATCTAACCATCAACCTCCTATTTTTGAGAATAGGTTTAATAGATACTTTGTCATTGAGACCTGGTTTCTGATCAGCTCTTAACCTTATAATCCATCTGGCCTATATTGTCTCTGTATAGTTTCTCAAGTCTCCCCCTCTGAGATTGGGTGTATTGACTTGTAATACCTGGAATTTAAAACTACGTTGCTCATTAGTGTGTAAGACATGTTTGGACAGGGCATTGTTGGAGGATCATATACAGATGTTATAAAGGTGTTCCCTGATCCTATCCCGTAAGCATCTGTCCGTCTTACCCACATAAAATGTGCTACATATAACACACTTGGCTAAATAAACTACATGTTTAGTGTCACAAGTGGCTGTTGTCTTAAACCCAAGCCTTTTTAATGTAACAATATGTATAAAAAATGGATCACTAAATATAAACTCACAATAATTACATCTATTACATGATCTAGTACCTTCAAATAAATGATCATCTAATATAAGACCATGTTCCTTAGGATAACATAACAACCTTAGTAGGTTGAGTTAATTCCTATACACGTGGTATGGACTCAACAATGTCCTTCAACTGTGAATCAACCAATAATACTCCCCAATTTTTGTAGAAAATATCTCTGATATTTCTAATGTCCTGTGTATAATTCAAAGAGATTTTAACTATAGAATGACTAATCTGATTGATCTGTGGGGGCCCTTCGCTCCTTCTCCTGTCTGAAAAATAAGAGCAGGCAGTATTTTTTCTCATCAAATGAATCCCACTCAGTTAGTAACCGAGTATATTTCTGCAAACTACAAAATGGAGTTATGACAGCTCCAAATAAAGGCTGCATATCATTGAGGAAGCTAGATTCAAATAGAAGGCCACTGGCACTGCAAAATGTGTAAAAAAAAAAAAACTTTTATTTTTTTTACACCAATCTCGCCCGTTTAAGCGTAGGGCAGCAGCGCACAAAAGGGATTGGGGAAAATAAGAAAATAAACCTAAAATAAGCATTCAAACTAAAATCAGTATTCTACCATGCAAGTCAATGGCAGGCAGAAGACAACTTGGCCAGTGAGTAGTGGTTGCTAAGGGGGGAGGCTCAGTGTGAGAAATGTAATTATGCATTAGCAGGCAATCCTATGCAAATGAGAGGAAGGATAGTGAATCCCAGTTTTCCCCAGCATGTGAGACAGATCCCAACAGTGTAAGAGTATGAATAGTTGGGTGCAAGCCTAGGAGGTGGGTGATATCATGGGGGGTGTCAGGCTTACTGTAAGTGGATTGGAGCCCTGTGGCTCAGGTTTCCAACTAGCTTAGCACAGCTAAGCTAGGGGGTGTGTCTAAACCTGCCTAGCACTCTTTACAAAGTGTAAGCTGGTGTGCGCGCCTCGCACTGGGTTTTACAAGAAGAAAAAAGAAGTTAAACCTGGAAATAGTAGCAGTGTGCACATTTGAGCAGAAGGCAATGGGAAGGGAAAACAGCAGTAGGAATGTATTCAAGGAGAACTAGCATAGCTGGCAGGTGAAATGTATCAGAATCAGCCAATTACACAGGCAGCAGACCAGCCCAGCCCAGGGTGCTACTATAAACTAAGCAAACACCTTCCCCTCTATTTTGTCCTACACTCTAAACCACCGGTGTATACGAACGGGGAAATTTTACAAAACGAAAGTAAGAGAAAAAATGTTAGGGGCTTCTTTTGCTATCATAAACCAGCATGAGCAAGAGGCTGAGGGTGGTGAGGATGTGAATGCTGCTGAGCAACCCACTGTGAGGAGACAGAGAAGAGTGTATAGACCCAGGGTAACCTACCAGGGGATACATGAGCTGGAGATAGTGGAGCTCTATAGGGTGGACAGGGACCTTCTACAGCAAATTGTTGAGCTGTGCCAGCCACACCTGACACACAAAACTGACTGAGGGGAACCCATCCCAGTGGATACCAAGGTATGTGCATGCCTAGGTATACTAGCCACAGGTACCTTCCAAAGGCCAACTGGGGATATGACGGGGATTTCACAGGCATCAGCATCCAGGGTACTCCACCAATTTCTGGATGCCATGTCAGCACATGTCGGTGAGCACGTATAGTTCCCCATCACCCATGAGGCGTTGGCCAGCAATATGCATCTCTTCCACCAAATAGCAGAATACCCTGAGGTAGAGGTTGCAATAGACTGCACGCACATATGCATCAAAGCACCACCTGGTGAGCGAGGTAGGGTCTACATCAACTGCAAGGGCTTCCCCTCCATCATCTGCCAGGTCGTGTGCGATGCCCAGGGCATAATAATGAATGTGTGTGCTGGCTGCCCTGGAAGCTACCACGATTCCCACATCTGGCATCTGACACAGCTGTACCAGAGATTTGCCAATGGGGACATCCTACACGGTCACCTAGTGGGGGATGTTTGATACCCACTGGAGCCATGGCTGATGACACCCATCAGAAATGCAAACACACCCGAACAAGAACTCCATAATGAGACACACGCACAAACATGAATCATGTGTGTGTTTGGGATGCTCAAGTCGTGGTTCCGATGCCTGGACACATTTGATGGTGCTTTGCAGTACTCACCAACTACATGTACCCAAATTGTCCTTGTATGTGCCATGCTACACAATATGTTCTTGTGGAAACAGCTGTAGCAGGAACAGCATGGGGTAGGGCCACACAGCCCCCCCCACCATTGCCAAGGCCTGCACAGGCACAGAGTGACTTGGAGGTGAAACAACCTGAGCCTGCCCCAGTAGGCAGAAGGAGGTGTGCCCAGTATGCCCTGGCCTTGGCAAAGAGGCAACACATAGCACATGCACTGACACAGTAGGGACCCAGGGAATGACACCTCTCTCTGACTCGCACATACAGTAAAAGGGATGCCAAACATTACACTACCTGTGCTCATCCATGTATAGGGAGTGTACTATGTGCATCCAACATAGGCAGCCCTGCAGCACCACCCTCAATACTGGCACACCCTCAAGGTAAGTCAATCAACCTACCAATTGCCAAATGGAGTAGAATGTGTTGTTACCTGTAGCTATGGTATGGATGTGAGCATGCAAGGGAATTGGGTGGCTGAATGTTATGACAGCAGACAGTAGACGCCCATAGTGGCACCATGACATCTGTAACACATATTGGAGTCACCATAGTAGCCATTACTACACAGGGTGACAAAACCCACTGCAGGAAATGTGCTGTGCGACATGTGTGTCATTATGACCCACACATGCCAGTCGGGACGGTTCACATACCCAACAACAGTCTCAGCCAGCAGGACAGGTGTAGACAAACCCAAACAGAGCCTGTGCCATGGCCCCAGCATGATGGCTATGGTTAACCTCCCCCCAGGCCTACACAGACAGACCACAACAGGGCAGGCAGTGGGATGTTAGTTCTGAAGGGTAGGAAGTCAGACAATAATATGTAGGGCAACCAAAGCCACGAACTGTAGCACACTGTATGCCCTAGTTAGCATAATAGTTGGCAATAGAGAATGAAATGGAGTACCTGACATACCAGTACAGTAATAGCAAATGTGTACAAGGTTCACGTGTGCCCCCCCCCACATCCTACATAGTAATGTAATAACAGTCAGGTGTGCCCCCAACCTTATGTAGAAGTAGTCAGGTGTTCCCCCCATCCTACATAGTAATGTAATAACAGTCAGGTGTGCCCCCACTCCTGTGTAGAAATTTATAAACAGTCAGGTGTGCCCCCCGCTATGCAGAAATGTAGTAACAGTCAAAGCCATTTGATCAATGGATACCCTGCAGAGAGAGCATGCTACTTGTCAGTGTACAACACAAAGGTCAGCACTGCAGCACAAATTACCTGGACATGATCCACAAATTCAATACAGATGGCCATACTGGGCATGCTCACACACACACACAGAGAAAGGAAGGCAATGTCAGTCTACAGCATACTGAAAGGTCATACTGGGCATACTCACACACTTAAAAACATGAAGGCCATGATTGCAAACACCAGTGGACCAGACATATCTGGCAGTTGCAGTTGTTAGTGCAGACACTCATCAGTATGCACCACTCATGCCTTGCACACTCAGTGGATAGGAATACAGACATATATGTCAGGACAACACACTATAATAAGCCAAAGGTAGATGTACATAGATTTCTGGAAGAGGGTGACTGTGACAAGGAGCCATCAGACCTCTCCCACCCAACACACAGCCAAAGGACCCCAAACACATGAGGTGCAGATGTCACTCAGTGCAGATACTAGCCACCAGTAACTGTCAGCATTATAGACTATGCGGTGCACGTGCCAGCTGTGCAACATGACTGTACAAGGAAGTAGTCATCTAGCAGCTGTATACACGTACCTGTGACATATGACCCCTTGTGTGCTCGCATGTGGTGTGTCAACCCCTAGATAAATGGGTTATGGCCCATGCACACACTGCCTTCCCCGTAGCCCTACTATGACAAGCCTGTTGAGGTCATCCAATGTGAAATACACCTTTGGGAGACTTGCAACTCAGTAATCTCTGTGGTGCATACCATAACTGTGCACTGCTGTAGTGTGATAAACTAGTCAGGTAGGAGTTCTAACCCCAAACTTGGTAACTGTTTGTGTGTGTGTCTGACTGTGTAGAGAGCAATGCTTTTTAGGCTACTCACACTCCCTACAATTCATACACTCAACTTTGACAAGGCTGCTGATGCCACCCACCTAGAAATACACCTCTGGGAAGGTCACAGCCCGGTAATCTTCATAGTGTGTCCAGTAACTGGTACTGCTGTAGTATGATAAACTAGTTAGGTAGGAGTTCTAATCCCAAACTTGGCAAGTTTGTGTGTGCGTGTCTTTCTGACGGCATAGAGAGCTATCCCTTTTAGGGTACTCACACTCCTTACAACTCATATACTCAACCTTGGCAAGGCTGATGATGTCACCTACCTGGAAATACCCCTTTGGGAAGGTTGTAGTGAGTCCTGGAACTGTGTACTGCTGTAGTGTAATAAAGAAGTGAGGTAGGTGTTCTAATCCCAGACATGGCAAGTGTGTGTGTGCGTGTGTGTCCGTCTGACCCTGCCTGTATATAGAGCAATGCTTTTTAAGGAACTCACACTCCTTACAATTCATATACTCAACTTTGGCAAGGCTGCTGATGTCATCCACCTAGAAATACACCGCTGGGAAAGCTGTAGTCCAGTAATCTCTGTAGCACGTCCTGTAACTGCATACTGCTGGATTGTGATTTACAACTGTGGTAGGGTTCCTTCCCCACTCATGGCAGTCCTGGACATTTTGTGTGTGTTTCAATGTCTGTGTATGGAGCAATGCATTATAGGCTAGTCACACTCAGTACATTTCATATGGCCTACTTTGTCAATCCTGCTGATGTCACTGATTATGAAATATACCTTTGGGAAATGAATTCTCTAATAATCTCTGTGGTGTGTCCTATAACAGCTCCATACTGTAGTGCAATATAAACCTCTGTCAGGGGTTCTATACTCACACATGTTGGTTGTGGATGTTTTGTGTGTGTTTCACTGTCTGTGTAGACAGCAATGCATTATAAGCTAGTCACTCACAGTACATTTCAAATTTCCTTCTTTAGCAATCCTGCTGATGTAATTCATTGTGAAATACACCTCTGGGGAAGGCATACTCCAGTAATGTCTGTGGTGTGTACTATAACTGTGTAGTGTAGTAAACTAGTTAGATAGGGGTTCTACTCTCAGACATGACAGATGCATGTGCATGTGTGTGTGTTTGTAATTCGTATCCTGTGTAGAGGTGGTTGTGAGTGTGTGGCCAATGTGGAGTGGGTTTTGCATATTTCTTATATGGTGGCCCTACTATATTGCAAAGCCATACCCATACATGTGACATAAATCACAGTTAGCAACCCTGGTATTACCCAGAGCACACTCTTAACCCATGTCTTATACACACACACATGCCTAGGCAATAGCCAATATGTGGGTAGTACACTGCATATTGGCCACTGATAGTAACTATGGAGTGATAGCAGTGGGCTACAGAGGGCATGTCACCCTGTCCATCTGACCAGTATGCACATACATGCAGACAGTGCACCTCCCCCATGTTCCCCAATGGACACCTGCACCACCTGTGGTGCCATCACATGTGACCCACAAGGGACATAAAATGCCCTGTATGGACAGATGCCACTGACACAAGGGAATGCTGGTAGCGTGCTATCAATGTAGGTGCAGGGTAAATCAGCTGCCTATTACCAGTTCCCACCACAGGTGGGCAAGACTGGCACATCTGATCATAATCTGTGTTCACAACATGGGCCAGACATCCCTGGTACAGTTCCACATGTCACTGTACATGCATGTGGGAGGTGTGCACATTCCAGACACCGTCCATGTCATGGACTAAGGAACACATACATGGCAAGTGATGCACAGCATTGGCACACACAATAGTCACCCAGGTGACTGGATGGGGGATACAATACCCACCTGTGTGGGCAAATGCAGAATCCACAGTCCTGAGCCACAATGCAGACAATTGTCATGTGGCCTGATGCCAAGGTATACCCATCACTTACCCTTGTATAGCCTGCTGGCACAGTCGACCACCACACACCCGTGCAGACATGCATCCATGCATGTCAGTACTGGTACCCTGTGTGTTTGGGTGTGTTGTATGATGTGTATGTTCACATCCACACTCACTACAACCCCCATGGGCATACTGAAACATGCTGTCTGATGTCAGCCACCTCCTCATACCCTTTGCCCATATAACCTCAGTATGACCTGTGTGGTGCATGTGATACCTGCACAGTGATGTGTTGTGGTAATCCCACTACTGATGACTTGTACTCCTGGCCCTGCCAAGTATGTCAATGTGTGTGCATCCCTGTGAGAGTGTGGCTGTGTTGATGCTGGCACCTGTTCATGCAGACAGGCACGTGTACGTCACCTACCGTATAGCTACCATATCCCTGTTGCAGATATCACTCACCATCACATATATGTTCTGAGTGCTCCAGAACAGGTAACCCATGTGGCACATCCAGTATATGCAGTGAACTGTGATAGCACTACATAGCTGTTAGGGGTTTGATACCCTGTGCTGGTAGGTGTGTGATAGAAACATCCTTCAGTTTTACTCTCCCACCCCTCCCTGACATGTCTTTGCCTCTGTCTGCCTCTCCCACTCCCTCTCTGGTGGATGTGGAGACCTACATCTGCTTTGCTTAAGCAGCAGCATGTGTATTTTAAGTGATGCTCATGATCAGCTGATGGTCTCTGCACAAATTGCAGCCCTCCCCTAGCTGATTGCATGTGGAACAGCTGGGGTTACATTCCCATAGCCAATTGCATGGAAACACACTCCAATATCTAGGAACATGATGGTGGTGTTGGCCCTTTTCATTCACTGTGAGCAGGAACTAGATCTGTTGTTTGGAAAACAGCATCTCAGATGGATTGGGGCTTTACCTCTAACAACATACACCATGGAAACAGGGTAACAAACAGGAGGGGGATGTGCCTGACTTGACTACAGACTATAACTGCTGCTATACTGCATTTGGAGTAATGTTGGTTTAACAGTGACTGTGTGTGTGGATATGGCTGTCATAAATGTCTCAATACCTGCCATGCCAGTTCCATGTTTATGAGGAATCCCCATCTGCAGGGTCATCTGCAGAATGGGCAGTATTGTGCCTTTGATTTCATGTGTTACCCACGGAGCATCTGTCTGTGGACTGCAGAAGGTAGTGCGAGGATTGCAGTCTGTAGATGGTGAAAGCTGCCACAATTACTGACTTCATATCCCTCATAGGACATATGTCGCAACAAACCCCGTTACAACAGTAAATGTATGAGGTTATCACAGCAACATGTCAATATTGGCCCCTGTGTATGTGCTTCCAGCCACACCTCTGTCAACCTTCGTACATATGTCGTGCATGAAGTAGTGCATATGTGCTGTACACCATAATTAGTGTCATCATATCTGATAACAAGCCAGTGATATATCAGACTGCTACACATGTTATGTACAGTAGGGGTTATATTTCATGACATAACCTGGACATTCTGTGGATGTTTGTACAGTATTGAGGTCTGTGTGCTTACGGTGAATGTCAACAGTGTGTGTATTCTTAATATGCACTTTAGCCTGAGTACAGACTGTGGTAGATGTCTTTGTTCTAGTTCCCCTCCTATATGATGTTACATGCTACTCCACTATATGGTACCATATTGGCGTAGATGTTTGTAGGGCCATACACACACATGTCCCATACCACAGACAGCCATCAGACCAAACTGTGTAGCAGCCCAGTATATGTAGGGTCAGTCTGTGAGTGGCACATATGAGGATGGTGTAGAACAGATATCCGTATAATGTAATATTATGCTAGCTTACCATATGTGGCTGTTTTCACATTGGTTGTGGTTATGCACTTTCACACAGGTGTATCTTACCCTGTGCTGTGACATGCCTGTTGAGCCTGCTATATATGCAGGTACAGGTGCATTCCCCCATAGGAGATGTAGGCCAGTGTTGAGCCAGTCTGCCTGTAGCCTGCACAGTGCATTGTTACATGCCTAGCAGGTTAGTGTACTTACCCAGTGAGATGTCATGTGCAGATACTTGCCAGATGTACTGCTGCCGGGCCTCCCTTAAAAGTCATGTATGTCAGACAGAGCAATGGGATGCTGTACAGATGTATGTCAATATCTAGTGGGTAGTATGTGGCCATGGCACCCCTGTACCAGTGGTCATTATGTGTCAGGCCAGACAGGGGTGTGTGAATGCATAGCCTATGGTGGCAAATGTATACCAGTCATTATGTGTAATACCCATCTACATGGCTGTCTACATCCATACTGTCAGGCATGGTACACATGTTTTGCTCTAAGGTCTAATGTTTATACCTCTGGATTGTACAGAGTGTGTCAGAATTTCCACATATATTGGCCAATATCTCTGCTGCAGTCCACAGGGGCATTACGTGCTAGCAGAGGTACTTTACAATGATGTGCTTAGGACATCTGTCAGTAGCCAATGGCACACATGTTATAAGCAGATGTGATCTCCCACACACCATGTCGGTGAAGACAATCCAAATGATAGCAGCAATAGTCTACTAATATACCTGCTATACATACCTGATATCCCCTTGCACTATGACTTTGGGACTATAGGGACTGGGGTAGGGCTAGACTCCATGTCCAGGACATTTGGTTGAGAGATATATGCATATACTTATCCAGATAGCCATATATGTATGATTACACATGTGTAGTACTTCCAATTACCACTGTCATGGCAACCACCCACTATAAATCCCTACATCATGAGGGCGTGGTCTCTTTACATTTCCTGCATGATGGACATCCTTCCTGTGTGTGTGGGCATCAGTGTTACAGACAGCAGATAGTGATACCTCTTACAGGAGAACCGGCACACTCAGGCCAGCTACATATTTGTAGGAGGATCAAGAACTACAGACAGACTGTGAGTAGAGTTGTGTTATGCTTTGTATAGTACTGGTGTTACAGGGTGTGTGTGTACATACTACTTTACCTTGGAATGCAGTCTGTCTGCATAGCTCACAACTGTGGGCCTATCCTCTTGCTGGCCAGAAGTATGCCTATAATGTTTTGTCTGTCCACCACACAGGACGTGTGTCAGATATTACAATGGTAGTGTGTGTGTTGAGTGCCATCAGTACATGGCTACATCCATGTTTGTTTCTAACCTCAATTCCCTGACTAAGGGTATGTTGTAGACTATCTTGTCAACTTGCTTAGTGTATGGCAACAGTTTTCAACATATGTGCCTGTGTTCCAGCCTCTGTCCTCCACCTACATACCAAGCTTTGCACATATGTCATGCTGTCAGGGGTTGTTCTGTAGTATATCACACTGCCATTGCTGCCATCAGTCCACTGCTGTTGTATCCCCCACATATGTGGTGGAGCTGGAGCCATATATGTTTGGGCATCACCTACACAATACATGTGTGCTCTTATGCACTCCGGAGGCCAGTGTATGTAACAGTGGTATATGGCCCTGTATTATTGAGTCTAGGGGGGCACCATAAATGACCTAGGCTGTTACAAAATGTGGGGGTATCAGGGGGTGAGATCCCTTGAGGTATCTGGATGTACAGTTCCATATACTTCACCTATTCTTACATTACATACATGAACTGGGTTAATGCAAGCCTATTGCCTCCTGCCATGCAGGTTGTTCTGTTTGTCGGTGTGCTCGTGGTAGTGTCAGTTATGCCTTGTTATGTAACAGTTACAACCCATTTGGTCACATGACATCTTTACCACCTGCTGAGTTTATACAGAGTGTAGATAGACTCTGCTGAACTATACACCTGCATTGCATACTGTTGATTGTTTGGTATCCTGTGGCCTGTCTGTCTTCACTATTGTACAATTTGAAGGGCTTGGCCTGGACAACAACAGTTGTGAACCTTTCCAGACTACTGTATTAGTGTAACTGTTTCACAGTTGCATTACTCTGTTTATATGATTGTCAGTGTCTGAACAGCTATATGACATGGCATATAGAACTGTAATAGTACACAATTAAAGGTTTTCCGTTTCTGCAATCCTGTGTGTGGTGTTTTTCCTATGACCTCTCTGTGGGTATATGTTGCAAGCGATTGTCATTTGTATGAGTGGCCCATACAGTGTCCAGTTGTTTAGGTGTTAACTGTATGGCATAGTGGCTGTTCCATATTATGTGCACCTTCTACATATGTATCTTACTGTACATATATCTGCATGTGTATGTGTACTCACACGTATATTTATGTATATATATATATATATATATATATATATTACATATATCTGTATCTGCATATCTGTGTCTGTGTATCTGTATCCTGGGGATGCTGATGGCTTCCACATAGGACATTTCCTATGGGAGGCAGACAGTACTGCATGTTATCAATACCAACCTGACATCATACAGGTGGGATGCAGTACTGTTAACACTTTGTGCCCATGTTGTGTCAGGTCCTGGTTATGGGATCTGCAACACTTGGTAGTGTATTGCAGGGTGGACGTGTTTGACTGTGGGGGGGTATGCCCATTTGTACAAGAAGTATAGTGTGTGGGGCCTCTCAAACCCATTAACAGTACATGTGGACATATGTGTGTTTGTTAATCTGCCATTGCTATCTATAGATGTATGGCCATATATACCTATATATATATATATATATATATATATATATATATATATATATATATATATATATATTTTTATATATATCTGCTTACATATATATATATATATATATATATATATATATATATATATATATAAATAACTATGTATATATCTGCGTACAGATATGTAACCTGCTGTGTATATGTAAACATATAGGTGTAGACACATATATGTGTCGACGTAGGCATTTGCATGTATATATGTTCATATATATTGATATATATGTATATAGTTTTAGAAATATATATATATATATATATATATATATATATATATATATATATATATATATATACATATATAAATATGTTGTATCTGTTTAGATATTAATACATTTACACACACATACATCTAGATGTTGGTATACATTCTCTGTACTGTTGCATGACTGGATTGGATGATATGTTTCTGTAAAGAGGGGTTTTATTTGTATCTGGCATGGCTTAGTGGTAAATCACTTTGTCTATGATGTGCAGGATCCTAGGTTTGAGCCTTGCAGGAGCTGTTTATTTTGTTGCTGGGCAGAACACGGTCTGTTGAATACAGAGTGATTAAGGCACTTTTGAGCAGTTGTAAGCAGGTTTGCGCGGGGGTAAGCACTGCCTTCACAAGTTAAGCAATACAGAAGCTGAGTGTAAGACACTGCAACCAGACGTTAGCAGTGCTTAGCTCCACGCAAACCTGCTTACAACTGCTTTAAAGTGCCTTAATCATGCTGTATCCAATGACTGGTGTTCTGCCCAGCAACAAAATAAACAGCCTCTGCAAGGCTCAAGCCCTTGACCCTGTAAACCATAGATAAAATGAATTCCCACTAAGCTATGACAGATACACATAAATCTGATGGTTTCAGAAACATATCATCAAGCACAATCATTCAACAGTACAGAAAATGTACTTTAACATCTAGATGTATGTGTGTGTGTGTGTGTGTGTGTGTGTGTGTGTGTGTGTGTGTGTGTGTGTGTGTGTATATATATATATATATATATACATATAAAACTAAATATATATATATATATATATATATATATATATATATATATATATATATATATATACCTCTCTCTCTCTCTCCTTGCTCCTTGCATACATATATATATATATATATATATATATATATATATATATATATATATGTAACTACACATACACACATAGAGGTATGTCTAGGAAGATACATAATCAGAGGGTTCACACCATACTGAACAGCCAGTATCCATACAGTTGCAACCTTAACCGTTGGACAGTGTATGAGTCACCCATACCACAGACAGTTGCTGCCTGACACATATATCCACAGAGAAGTCAAAGGATGTAACACAACACACAGGTTTGTATACATAGGAAAGGTTCAGTTGTGTACTATTACAGTTGTATATGCCATGTCATATAGCTGATTATGCTTTGACATACATACAGAGTAATACAACACTCAAACAGATCATTTATTACAGTAATCCGAAAACATCACTTCTGTTGTTGTCCATGCCAAGGCCTTCAAGTAGTACAACAGGAAAGACAGACTTGGCCACAGCATAACAAGCAATCCACAGTATGTAATGCAGATGTATAACCCAGCGGCCTCTGATCACAGAGTGCCAGACTGTCCACATATAGTGGTCATATCCCTGCTGTAGTCCACAGGATCATTACTGTGCTAACAGTGGGACTGTACTATGCTGACCCTAGGATGTCTGTCCATAGACAATGGTACACATGTCTACAGCAGATGGGCTCTGCACCAATCAGTGTGCAACAGTTGTTAACTGCATGCAGCCTGCTGTGTAGTACTTCAGATAACCACTGTCATGGCAACCCAGTACTATAAAATACTGAATCATGTTGGTGTTGTCCCTTAACCTTTCTAGTATGAAGGACATCCTTCCTGTATGTGGGCAGCAGTGTTACAGACAGCAAGTTGCAATACCTCTTACTGCAGGACTTACAGACACAGGCCAACTATACATTTGTATGAGGTTCCAGACCTACAGACAGAGTGAGTAGTGTTGTTATGTGCATTGTATATTACTGGTCTTGCAGTGTTTGTGTGTACATAGTAGTTTAAGATGGAATGCAGTCTGTCTACATAGCATTCAAATGTGGGCCTATCCACATGATGGTCAGTGGATTGTCTGTTTGGTTTTGTCTGTGTACCACACAGGTCTTGTCCTAGATATATCACTGGCAGTCTGTCTGTTGCGTGCTATCAGTACATGGCTACATCCATTTGTGTTTCTGATGTCTTATTCATGCATAAGGGTATGTTGCAACAAATCCTGTAACACCAGCAATTTCCAGTGTGTGTAACAGCAATATTGCAAGTATGGCCCTGTGTTCCTGCCTCTGTTCTCCACATATATGGCAGGCTTTGTCCTTCTGTGATACAGTTAGGGGTTTTTAGGTAATGGCCTGTCATTATTTATTGCTAGCATTCCTGCTATCATCTCAGTAGATATGTTCGTCAGGGTCCATACATATACATATGACATACACATGACATACATAGACAGATACATTAACATTACCACAACTAATACATTTCCCCCTAAGGCTTGACTACAGGGTGTAATTGGAGGCTGCTGAACTACATCTGTAATTGCTGATTGTTACTTATCTTGAAGGCAAATCATTTGTCTACTGTTGTACTAATTGAAAGCTTTGGCCTGGACAGCATAGTAGATTGTTTAATTTAACTGTTGAGGCTGCCCACTAAAGTGTGCTAGCCTGTGTAACTGATTTATCACTGTTTCTGCATTTTCTGTGTGTTTCTATTAAAAAAACAAAAAAATAATCCTTGTTTTCCCGCCTGTCCTCGACTAGTTTAGACCAGTTTACAGGCATTGCTGTATTCTGAGCTGTGGTGTAGTTCCTGTGTTGTCCATTACCTTACTTGGATAGAAGGAAGTTTCTTTGCTCACCAGTGGGAGTGGGGAGCCTTGAGCAGCCTACCTGTCCCTGTAGGAAGTGACCTCAGCACAAGAGCTGTAGTAATTGGTTGTTTTGGACCATTTCTAGCTCTTTTGTAGTTCCCTGTTTAAAATCCGCCTCTGGGTGTTTTTTCTGGCTATACTGCTCAGACAAGCTCCTCGTGGTCCTGCAGAGAGGTCCTAGCTACAGAGAACTCAGAAAAGTGACTACTTTCTGGATTTAAGTACATTTGCTGTTTTTTTTACTTGGAATAGCTTCTGTAGCTTACCCTGAACAAGCTTAAACTGTTTTTAGCTGTTTGCTGCATTATTTTAAAATCTGCTCTTAAAGTTACTTTTTAATCGAATTTGATCGAAAGTTTGTTTGTTTGTTTAATTTAACTGTTGAGGCTGCCCACTAAAGTGTGCTAGCCTGTGTAACTGATTTATCACTGTTTCTGCATTTTCTGTGTGTTTCTATCAAAAAAACAAAAAAATAATCCTTGTTTTCTCGCCTCTCCTCGACTAGTTTAGACCAGTATACAGACATTGCTGTATTCTGGGCTGTGGTGTAGTTCCTGTGTTGTCCATTACCTTACTTGGATAGAAGGAAGTTTCTTTGCTCACCAGTGGGAGTATAGAGCCTTAAGCAGCCTACCTGTCCCTGTAGGAAGTGACCTCAGCACAAGAGCTGTAGTAATTGGTTGTTTTGGACCATTTCTAGCTCTTTTGTAGTTCCCTGTTTAAAATCTGCGTCTGGACGTTTTTTTCTGGCTATACTGCTCAGAAAAGCTCCTTGTGGTCCTGCAGAGTGGTCCTAGCTACAGAGAACTCAGAAAAGTGACTACTTTCTGGATTTAAGTATCTTTGATGTTGTTTTACTTGGAATAGCTTCTGTAGCTTACTCTGAACAAGCTTATACTGTTTTTTTAGCTGTTTGCTGCATTATTTTAAAATCTGCACTTAAAGTTACTTTTTAGTCGAATTTGATCGAACGTTTCTTTGTTTGTTTGTTTAATTTAACTGTTGAGGCTGCCCACTAAAGTGTGCTAGCCTGTGTAACTGATTTATCACTGTTTCTGCATTTTCTGTGTGTTTCTATCAAAAAAACAAAAAAATAATCCTTGTTTTCCCGCCTGTCCCCGACTAGTTTAGACCAGTTTACAGGCATTGCTGTATTCTGAGCTGTGGTGTAGTTCCTGTGTTGTCCATTACCTTACTTGGATAGAAGGAAGTTTCTTTGCTCACCAGTGGGAGTGGGGAGCCTTGAGCAGCCTACCTGTCCCTGTAGGAAGTGACCTCAGCACAAGAGCTGTAGTAATTGGTTGTTTTGGACCATTTCTAGCTCTTTTGTAGTTCCCTGTTTAAAATCCGCCTCTGGGTGTTTTTTCTGGCTATACTGCTCAGACAAGCTCCTTGTGGTCCTGCAGAGAGGTCCTAGCTACAGAGAACTCAGAAAAGCAACTACTTTCTGGATTTAAGTATATTTTCTGTTTTTTTTTTACTTGGAATAGCTTCTGTAGCTTACCCTGAACAAGCTTAAACTGTTTTTAGCTGTTTGCTGCATTATTTTAAAATCTGCACTTAAAGTTACTTTTTAGTCGAATTTGATCAAAAGTTTGTTTGTTTGTTTAATTTAACTGTTGAGGCTGTCCACTAAAGTGTGCTAGCCTGTGTAACTGATTTATCACTGTTTCTGCATTTTCTGTGTGTTTCTATCAAAAAAACAAAAAAAAATCCTTGTTTTCCCACCTCTCCTCGTCTAGTTTAGACCAGTTTACAGGCATTGCTGTATTCTGGACTGTGGTGTAGTTCCTGTGTTGTCCATTACCTTACTTGGATAGAAGGAAGTTTCTTTGCTCACCAGTGGGAGTGTGGAGCCTTGAGCAGCCTACCTGTCCCTCTAGGAAGTGACCTCAGCACAAGAGCTGTAGTAATTGGTTGTTTTGGACCATTTCTAGCTCTTTTGTAGTTCCCTGTTTAAAATCTGCGTCTGGCCTTTTTTTTCTGGCTGTACTGCTCAGAAAAGCTCCTTGTGGTCCTGCAGAGTGGTCCTAGCTACAGAGAACTCAGAAAAGTGACTACTTTCTGGATTTAAGTATCTTTGCTGCTTTTTTACTTGGAATAGCTTCTGTAGCTTACCCTGAACAAGCTTAAACTGTTTTTTTTAGCTGTTTGTTGCATTATTTTAAAATCTGCACTTAAAGTTACTTTTTAGTGGAATTTGATCGAAAGTTTCTTTGTTTGTTTGTTTGTTTAATTTAACTGTTGAGGCTGCCCACTAAAGTGTGCTAGCCTGTGTAAGTGATTTATCACTGTTTCTGCATTTTCTGTGTGTTTCTATCAAAAAAACAAAAAAATAATCCTTGTTTTCCCGCCTCTCCTTGACTAGTTTAGACCAGTTTACAGGCATTGCTGTATTCTGGTCTGTGGTGTAGTTTCTGTGTTGTCCATTACCTTACTTGGATAGAAGGAAGTTTCTTTGCTCACCAGTGGGAGTGGGGAGCCTTGAGCAGCCTACCTGTCCCTATAGGAAGTGACCTCAGCACAAGAGCTGTAGTAATTGGTTGTTTTGGACCATTTCTAGCTCTTTTGTAGTTCCCTGTTTAAAATCCGCCTCTGGGTGTTTTTTCTGGCTATACTGCTCAGACAAGCTCCTCGTGGTCCTGCAGAGAGGTCCTAGCTACAGAGAACTCAGAAAAGTGACTACTTTCTGGATTTAAGTATATTTGCTGTTTTTTTTACTTGGAATAGCTTCTGTAGCTTACCCTGAACAAGCTTAAACTGTTTTTAGCTGTTTGCTGCATTATTTTAAAATCTGCTCTTAAAGTTACTTTTTAATCGAATTTGATCGAAAGTTTGTTTGTTTGTTTAATTTAACTGTTGAGGCTGCCCACTAAAGTGTGCTAGCCTGTGCAACTGATTTATCACTGTTTCTGCATTTTCTGTGTGTTTCTATCAAAAAAACAAAAAAATAATCCTTGTTTTCTCGCCTCTCCTCGACTAGTTTAGACCAGTATACAGACATTGCTGTATTCTGGGCTGTGGTGTAGTTCCTGTGTTGTCCATTACCTTACTTGGATAGAAGAAAGTTTCTTTGCTCACCAGTGGGAGTATAGAGCCTTAAGCAGCCTACCTGTCCCTGTAGGAAGTGACCTCAGCACAAGAGCTGTAGTAATTGGTTGTTTTGGACCATTTCTAGCTCTTTTGTAGTTCCCTGTTTAAAATCTGCGTCTGGACGTTTTTTTCTGGCTATACTGCTCAGAAAAGCTCCTTGTGGTCCTGCAGAGTGGTCCTAGCTACAGAGAACTCAGAAAAGTGACTACTTTCTGGATTTAAGTATCTTTGATGTTGTTTTACTTGGAATAGCTTCTGTAGCTTACTCTGAACAAGCTTATACTGTTTTTTTAGCTGTTTGCTGCATTATTTTAAAATCTGCACTTAAAGTTACTTTTTAGTCGAATTTGATCGAACGTTTCTTTGTTTGTTTGTTTAATTTAACTGTTGAGGCTGCCCACTAAAGTGTGCTAGCCTGTGTAACTGATTTATCACTGTTTCTGCATTTTCTGTGTGTTTCTATCAAAAAAACAAAAAAATAATCCTTGTTTTCCCGCCTGTCCCCGACTAGTTTAGACCAGTTTACAGGCATTGCTGTATTCTGAGCTGTGGTGTAGTTCCTGTGTTGTCCATTACCTTACTTGGATAGAAGGAAGTTTCTTTGCTCACCAGTGGGAGTGGGGAGCCTTGAGCAGCCTACCTGTCCCTGTAGGAAGTGACCTCAGCACAAGAGCTGTAGTAATTGGTTGTTTTGGACCATTTCTAGCTCTTTTGTAGTTCCCTGTTTAAAATCCGCCTCTGGGTGTTTTTTCTGGCTATACTGCTCAGACAAGCTCCTTGTGGTCCTGCAGAGAGGTCCTAGCTACAGAGAACTCAGAAAAGCAACTACTTTCTGGATTTAAGTATATTTTCTGTTTTTTTTTACTTGGAATAGCTTCTGTAGCTTACCCTGAACAAGCTTAAACTGTTTTTAGCTGTTTGCTGCATTATTTTAAAATCTGCACTTAAAGTTACTTTTTAGTCGAATTTGATCGAAAGTTTGTTTGTTTAATTTAACTGTTGAGGCTGTCCACTAAAGTGTGCTAGCCTGTGTAACTGATTTATCACTGTTTCTGCATTTTCTGTGTGTTTCTATCAAAAAAACAAAAAAAAAATCCTTGTTTTCCCACCTCTCCTCGTCTAGTTTAGACCAGTTTACAGGCATTGCTGTATTCTGGACTGTGGTGTAGTTCCTGTGTTGTCCATTACCTTACTTGGATAGAAGGAAGTTTCTTTGCTCACCAGTGGGAGTGTGGAGCCTTGAGCAGCCTACCTGTCCCTCTAGGAAGTGACCTCAGCACAAGAGCTGTAGTAATTGGTTGTTTTGGACCATTTCTAGCTCTTTTGTAGTTCCCTGTTTAAAATCTGCGTCTGGCCTTTTTTTTCTGGCTGTACTGCTCAGAAAAGCTCCTTGTGGTCCTGCAGAGTGGTCCTAGCTACAGAGAACTCAGAAAAGTGACTACTTTCTGGATTTAAGTATCTTTGCTGTTTTTTTACTTGGAATAGCTTCTGTAGCTTACCCTGAACAAGCTTAAACTGTTTTTTTTAGCTGTTTGCTGCATTATTTTAAAATCTGCACTTAAAGTTACTTTTTAGTGGAATTTGATCGAAAGTTTCTTTGTTTGTTTGTTTGTTTAATTTAACTGTTGAGGCTGCCCACTAAAGTGTGCTAGCCTGTGTAAGTGATTTATCACTGTTTCTGCATTTTCTGTGTGTTTCTATCAAAAAAACAAAAAAATAATCCTTGTTTTCCCGCCTCTCCTTGACTAGTTTAGACCAGTTTACAGGCATTGCTGTATTCTGGTCTGTGGTGTAGTTTCTGTGTTGTCCATTACCTTACTTGGATAGAAGGAAGTTTCTTTGCTCACCAGTGGGAGTGGGCGCCTTGAGCAGCCTACCTGTCCCTGTAGAAAGTGACCTCAGCACAAGAGTTGTAGTAATTGGTTGTTTTGGACCATTTCTAGCTCTTTTGTAGTTCCCTGTTTAAAATCCGCCTCTGGGCATTTTTTTCTGGCTATACTGCTCAGACAAGCTCCTCGTGGTCCTGCTGAGTGGTCCTAGCTACAGAGAACTCAGAAAAGTGACTACTTTCTGGATTTAAGTATCTTTGCTGTTTTTTTTACTTGGAATAGCTTTGGTAGCTTACCCTGAACAAGCTTAAACTGTTTTTAGCTGTTTGCTGCATTATTTTAAAATCTGCACTTAAAGTTACTTTTTAGTCGAATTTGATCGAAAGTTTGTTTGTTTGTTTAATTTAACTGTTGAGGCTGCCCACTAAAGTGTGCTAGCCTGTGTAACTGTTTTCTTACTGTTTCTGCATTTTCTGTGTGTTTCTATAAAAAAAAAAAAATAAAATAATCTTTGTTTTCCCGCCTCTCCTCGACTAGTTTAGACCAGTTTACAGGCATTGCTGTGTTCTGGGCTGTGGTGTAGTTCATGTGTTGTCCATTACCTTACTTGGATAGAAGGAAGTTTCTTTGCTCATCAGTGGAAGTGGGGAGCCTTGAGCAGCCTACCTGTCCCTTTAGGAAGTGACCTCAGCACAAGAGCTGTAGTAATTGGTTGTTTTGGACCATTTCTATCTCTTTTGTAGTTCCCTGTTTAACATCCGCATTTGCGCGGCTTTGCACGTTTGTGCGCATAGCCCAGCGCCGGTTAAACAAGCTTAAACTTCTTCTGGCTCTGCCAAGTCTGCTCTTCAAATTTTCCCTTAAGGAAGCTCTACTCTTAGTATAATCAGACTACTCACTATATTATAAGCCTAGCACTTGTTCTCAGGACTTCTCTACTAAGTTAGCACTCTCGTACTAAGTAAAACACTACATCCACCTACCACCCCTGTGAATATCCACTTCCCTTAAAGGCACAGCACTCCCTTATACTGTTCTAGCATGTCGAGTGGTAGATTACTGGCATCCTCTCCAGTTCAGCTGGTTAATCCGGGTATCTTGAGACAATGCTACAATTGTCTCATGTACACAGACAACCCTCTCCTCCTCCCAACAAACACAAATACATGTGAGAGATGCAACTATATAGCCAAACTGGAGGCTGAACTCTCTCAACTCAGGGCTGGCATGACCAGACAGGAGGAGATGTCAACCAAACACACAACAAACCCAGTCCCACATAGACCTACCACAACTGCAAACCAAACACATAAAAACACAAAGACATACTCGGAGGCTCTAATAAAAAACTTACCAAAACAACAGAGGCTCCCAAAGCAGACATCCAAAAATCCACCACCTCAAAACAAAACACATGCAACACATACTTTAATAAATCAGTGTGTCAACCAATCACAGCCCTTAAGGCCAAACACCATGCCTGATACACTAGTAATAGGTGACTCTATAGTCAGATACACTGATGTCCCGCTTACCAGGCTGAACAAGGAGAGGGTGACTGTGAGCTGCCTATCGGGAGCTAGGATCCGCCACATAACACACGCACTCAGGTCACTCCAAAGCAAGTACAAATATGACTCTGTCATTGTCCATGCTGGTGTGAATGACCTGAGATGTACCTCCCTGGACTACATGAAAAGAGACATAGAGGAGCTCTCCGATTATGTAGCCCAGGCTGGTATGACCCTGACCCTGAGCAGCATCTTGCCCTCACCAAGAATGATGCCACAATACAAAGACAAGATGATCAGCTTTAATAATTGGCTCAAGTACTGGTGTCATTCTAAGGGGATCCAATGTCTGTCTGCCTGGGATGACATGTTGGACAGGCCACGCTGCTTCACAAGGGATGGCTTACACCTGTCACCACTGGACTTCCGGATATTGGCTAAGGCTCTTGCCACCCCCATAGTGCCTTTTTTAGGCAAGGCTCAAAAGACAAACCCACCTCCTTAGAAAACAAAAATGGAAAAAAACTAAGGGTAATGCTGCTCAATGCCAGAAGTCTAAATCTCAAGATACAGGCACTCAATGCACTCCTCAGCATGGAGAACATCGACGTCTGTGCAGTAACTGAAACCTGGTTCAAGGCTCCTGAGAGCACCCCAGCACTACCAGGCTATACCTTGTATCATGCTTTTCGGCCCCAAAACCCGGGCCGAACCACAAAGGAAGGGGGAGTGTCCATATTCATCAAGGACACCCACACCTCCAGGTTAGTAGCAACACATGAAGCATCAGAGACCATACAGGTACAACTAACCACAGGCAAAACTGCTATACAACTGGTAGCATGTTACAGACCACCCTCCCAATCTCAGGAACCCCACTCAGCCTTCCTGAAGACATTGGAGGATATGAATGTATCACAAAATACCATCATACTGGGAGACTTCAACTACCCAAACATAGATTGGGTACATTATTCTAGCCCTAACAACCTAGCCCAAAGGCCCCTGGAATTCATAAATTCAAATGCACTGGAACAACTAGTCACCTCTCCCACTAGGGGAGATAATATACTAGACCTGATCATCACAAACATGGGGGCAAAATGCTCCACACCGGAGGTATACCCCTCACTAGTGACATCTGACCACAAACTAATCACCCTGGATATACATATCCCACCTCCACCCCAGCACAAAAGACCACAGTAAAAAACTTCTCAAAAGCAGACTTCACTCTTCTTAAGACTGAGATGGTATCCTTTAAGCCCACTGGGCCAGTGGATACCACATGCCACAATGCTGAATCCTTCACAAATGCTTTCTATGGACATCTCCAAGAATGCATGGATCAGGCAATCCCAAATAAATCCAAGTCCCTCTCCACCAAAGGCAAGTGTCCTGTCCTGTGGACCTCAGCCATTAACAAATTGTATAACAAAAGAAGGAAGCTACTGCACGTCAGAGCAAAATCCCATAAAGGGAAAACATCTCTGATCAACATTAGCAGAAAACTACATTCTCTCATAAAAACATCCAAGACCAACTTTGAGAGAAAAATCGCTAAGGACACTAAAGATAACCACAAAGCCTTCTTCAGCTATGTTAGAAACCTGGGCGGAAACCCTCAGATATGCTCAGAGTTAGTTCACAACAACAAAAAATACACTGAACCCACAGATATTGCCAACATTCTGGCCGACAGGTTCAGTGCAAATTTCTCCCCTCCCTCACCCCCAAAAGAAGAAATACTTATCCCAGCTGAATGTAATCTCCCTGTCATCTCAGATGTCCAAGTGAGAACCGCCTCAACAAAGCTAAAAACACAGCATCAATGGGACCTGATGGTATCCCGGGTTGCGTGCTATGTGAACTCCAAGAGGAGCTAAACCAGCACATAAAAATGCTATTTAACCTTAGCCCTACTACAGGATATGTACCTGAACACTGGCGTACAGCAACAGTGGTCCCACTCCACAAAGGGGGTACCTCTACAGACCGTGGGAACTACCGCCCCATAAGCTTAACCAGCCTGGTCTGCAAAGCTATGGAAAGAATCATTATGGAACTCAAAAACAGAGACTTAGGGGACCTACAGACACTTGACCCCACCCAGTTTGGCTTTGTAAAGGGCAGATCCTGCCTTTTGAACCTGGTTGACTTTTTCGAAACAGTCACTAGAGCCATTGATGAGGGTAAAGCAGTCCATACAGCCTACCTGGACTTGGCTAAGGCCTTCGACACAATACCCCACTCAGACATCATAGGTAAGCTCAACAGCTTAAACGTAAACCCTTATGTCACTAGATGGGTTGCAAACTGACTAAAGGACAGAACCCATAAAGTTAAAATCGCTGGAGCAATGTCAGACTCAAAGCCAGTCACAAGTGGTGTCCCACAGGGATCTGTCCTGGGACCCCTCTTGTTTGGCATTTATTTCTCAGATGTTAAAGCAAACATGGGAGGGTTGTGGCTGACAAAGTTCGCAGATGACTGCAAACTAGGTGCCATAGTCGATACACCAGCGGACACATACATCCTACAAAAAGGCCTCACAGAAACGGACAACTGGTGCCAGAGTCACGGCCTTAAACTAAATGCCAAAAAATGTATAGTCATCCCCTTTGGGAAAACAAAGTACCCACAAATTATCACATAGACAGCAACCCACTAAGTATGGAAAAAGTAATCAGAGACCTAGGGACCCAAGTCGACAGCGACCTCTCATTTGACACCCACGTTGCCACAGTGGTTAGAAAAACATTCTACCTTGCACACCTCATCATGAAGGGATTCACATCCAGATCCAAGGATGTCATTGTACCCCTATACTCCTCCCTCATCAGACCCATGATTGAGTACAATGCCCCATTTGGTATGTACCTCACCCGGCATTTGCAACAGCTGGAGAGACCACAAAAGTACCTCACCAAGAGGATCAAGGGTCTCCAACATATGTCTTATTCTGCCAGACTAAAGAAACTTCAGCTCTATTCATTAGCATACCACCTGCTCAGAGGTGATCTCTGCCTGACGTACAAGGCCATGTCCAATCAGGATCTGATGGACATGCTCCACCTCAAAAAATTAAAATCCATCAGGACCACGAGAGCTAAAGACTTAAACCTTGGCACAAGTATGAATAGGACATGCTGGAGGGATAGATTCATAACCCAGAGGCTTCCCATGCTTTGGAACAAGATCCCAGTTCATATTAGGCAGAGCCCCTCACTGACTCTCTTCAAGAGAAATCTTGATGAGTGGATGGGAGATCGTAAGTTTACCCCAGGGGTCACATCTGTGTCACTGCTAGACAGGGGCACAATAAACTAATTCTATTATATAAGGGGACCTTCAATGTGTCACTACTAGACAGAGGCACAGTATTCTAAATTTATTCTGTACATTTTTGTACCATTTCATGGGGTGGCAAAAGCCACATCACTATGGCTAGGCTTACAAATGGCCCAGGGCAGATATCCTAGTACTAAACTATGAAACTATGAAACTATGTTATATATCCACATTGCTTGCATCTACTGTTTTGTGTGGGCCTTGAATTCATCACTGATTACATATTTCAAAATGTATGTGCTGTAAGTAATGGCATACATTATTGTATAGTACACAAATAAAGGTTTTCTATGTATGCATACCTCTGTGACGTGTCATGTCCTTTGAATTGTGAGTGGGTATATGTTTAAAGTGAGTATTCCCATTTGTGGGAATGGTTGCCACACTACACATTTCACAGGTGCCAGTTACAGGGCTTGCAGCAGAGGGATATACTTTGCACTCAGTACTTCCACACTATTTCTACATATGTATGGCAGCTAATACCTTTTGTCTGTGTATATGTGTATGTACCTATATATATCTCATATATATATATATATATATTTATATATATATATATATATATAAATATATATATATATATATAAATATATATATATATATATATATATATTTATATATATATATATATATATATAGATATAGATATATATATATAGATATATACCTGCACATATGTGTGCATTTAATGTGTACTCCTTCCACATTGTACATTCCCTGTGGTAGAATGACTTTTCTGCATGATATGTTACAGATATTGTCCTGACATTTTTAGGTGAATTGGATTACTGTTAATGCATTGTAGCTGTGTTGTGGAGGGTTCTGAAGTCAAGAACTGCATGTGCTGGATATTGTATTGCACAGCATATCCATTAAGGCTTTGGAGGGGGGTAACATAGCACTAATTACCAGGTATCCCTCATTGAGCTCCCACACCCATTAACAGTGCTTATGATCTGTTATGTTGTAGTGAGTTGTTCAGGATTTTGTTCCCATGTGGAAATGCAATACGCATTTCTATCTGTATATATATATATATATATATATATATATATATATATATATATATATATATACATATGAACATATTTATCTATCTATATCCTATTGATGTTATATGATTATTTGTGAGTTTATATGTATATATATATATATATATATATATATATATATATATATATATATATAGCTGTCTGTTTACATTTATAGATATATATCTGTCCATATGTCCATACATGTTCAGCTCATATTTTTGGCCTGTACCTCGTTCTCTTGGAAATTGACATGGATGACCTCAGGATTGAAGTCAGTAACTAGTGCTGAGACTTTTGTGTTTCAGACTTTATCTCCTTCAAAATATGTGTTCTAATACATATAACTGTGTAACTAGCAACATTTTAAGTGTATTAGAGCAGTATATCCCTATTTGTACCCACATTTTGGCACACTTTGTCCAGAATTCTTGCATTAAGAGGTTGTGTGGTATGATATTACTACATTTCCTGTACTGTTGACTGATTGTGCTGGATGATATGTTTGTGAAAACGTCAGGGTTATGTATATCTGCCATGGCTTAGTGGTAAATCATTTTGTGTATGGTGTGCAGGGTCCTGGGTTCGAGCCTTGTAGAGGCTGTTTAGTTTGTTGCTGGGCAGAACCCTGGCTGATGGATACAGAGTGATTAAGGCACTTTAAAGCAGTTGTAAGTGGGTTTGTATGGAGGTAAGCACTGCTAACTTCCGGTTACAGTGTCTTACACTCAGCTTCTAAATTGCTTAACCTGTGTAGGCATTGCTTACCCCAGCACAAACAGGCTTAAACCTGCTTACAAGTGCTTAGTGCAACTTACCCCCATGCTAATTTATTTCAAAGAAAAGAAAATAGGGTTGATAGGAAAGTAGTGAAAAAGGGGCACAAAGAGGGAAAGACTGTAGGGAAAATAACTAGGGTTGTGCAGGAAGGGTGAAGGGAAGGTCCATAGCTGCCCATTTCTTCTACAGCAACAGCTGTGCATATACACTGAATGTGGAGGTAGATTTGGACACTCAAACCCCTGGGAGAGGAGTGAGGACAACAAAAATTTGTTGTGATGCCAATTAGACCAGATTACATGTGTCCAGTGGACATGTTTGCAAAATGGATAGCTATTTATGGGGCGAGATTTTTTTTTTGTGGGAACAGATTGCCCTGTTTTTTTTTCAGGTGGGAGTGAGATGATGGGTAGGGGTAGTAGCTATATTTGGGGAGGTAGGTTGGGTAGGTTAACAGACAAGACACACAACATGCATACAGGGGTGTTATATAACACATGTGGGGGGTAAACACCTTGATGAAGAGGGGTGTTGGGATATTGGAAATCCACAATCCCCCTAGTGGTAACAGTGGGACTGAGGTCCCCACCCATGGGTAGTCACCACTGCACCTTCACAGCCCCGAAGGTGGTTGCGCTGGGGGCTGAGCTGCAGAGCCAGGTTGACTCTCTAATCGCAACACATGGCCCTCAAGCTGGCGTAGAAGATCACCGACCCAGGCGTTGATCACTCTACGCACCACAACCCTGACCTGGTGACGGGTGACAGGTGCCTGTCCGCACCCAATCCCGGGGGGGGTGATCCCCATCCCCTGAGGTGGTTCCACCCAAATGTGGTGGAGGACCAACAGACAGGGAGGTGTGGGGTTGGTCCCCAAACATGTTGGTGCCCGGTGCCTCGGCCAGCTGAGGTGGGACAGGTGGGTCCGTTGGGACCGGCCTTCCCAAGCGTGCTATAGCGTTTAGATTTCAACATCATATATGGGTTAGTAGTAGTCAACACATTCCAGGGTTAGGTATAACAGCATGCATAGATATTCCCATTAACCCAGACACCAGATACGGAACAGTTACATAGCAAACAGAACACATGCATATATGGGACCACAGTGATAATAAGAACAGCATGCAGGTACATTGATGGCACCATGCCAACAGTGTTGGAATAATTCCATATGGCACATGCATGGGAACCATTAGAATATTTATCAAACGATTGGCCATTTTTAGAATCAGTACATACCAGTTGGGGTGGGTATGTTGATTATTGTGGGAGATAAGGTGGGGGGAGATAAAGATGTCAATTAACAAGTAGTATATTCCTGTACTCCACATTACTTTCCTAGTGAGTGCTGTTATCTGTACCTTACAAGTCTTTCTACACTACCGTATAGACCTATACTGGACACTGATATGGCTGTCATCATCATTACACATGAACCGGTTTTATCTGCAGTATACACCTCTTATCTGGTATACCTGTGGAAGGAATGTTTGTTAACACCGACTAACTGTTTGTACACATATGGCCAGATTCCAGGTTGATGTTTTGCACTATGCTATCCAACTCTTTCCGTACAGACTCTGGCCATGTGTTGACCACATGCTGGTATGCCTGGACATATCTAGAATATTGCCCTCTTCCACCTTTAGTGACCTGACACACACATATACATGCTTTCCTACACAGTTATATTATGTAGCACAGTGTGGGTGACAGTGACCAGTGATACTTTATTATTCAGAGTAACTGCAACACTCAGATCCCCTACAATACCAGGGTGGGCGGTACCAGTACAGGCTATATTGGTCTGTATTTCACAGCCCAGTGTTTGTATCCAACGTACCTGTGGGAGCAATGTTTGTTAGCACTACCTGACTGTTGCCACACAAGGTTCAAGATTACACATTAGTATTATGCACATACATCTCACTCTGTTACTGTATACACTCTGACCACAGCTTAACAGGTTGGGGTGTAAATGGGACATACGTGGCTTCTTAGTCACATAAGGTATTGGGGAGTTGCTAGTGTGCTAGGTTTGTTGTCATAGATGTGTGTCAGTCAGTTGTATTTCCTGTTTGCTGCCTATATGTCTGGGATCATCCCACTGATTTCCCAGGGAGACAGGTTGATAGACATTAGATATGGGTCACTTTAATAGACAGTCTGGACATATCTGTACAGTTGTGGTGTATAATTCTGTATGCAGACTACTACCACTGGCAGGATTCAAACTGTGGCTGTGTGTGCTAATAAAACAACAGTTCACATCTCAGTTGCATGTGGTATTCAGGTTTTGTTGTCTGCATTTCCTCTGTTTACTGTCTATGCGTCTCTCAGTTGTACTAAATGGCCTCTGGGGATTACACTTGTCATATACAGGCATTCCTACACATTCACATTATGGTGCATGGTGTGGGTAACAGTGCTTAATACTGCAGTACTACTACATGATTGCAAATCTGCATTACCATATGATACCAGAATATAGACATACAGTCCAACAGTTGGACCTGTTTTGTCAGGTTATTACACTTTTATTGTCATAGTAACAATATGAGACTCTTCCGGACATATTCTCTAGTGTATGCAGTACTTGCCTTGAACAATACAGGTTTTATACTAGCAATTACTTTACTACTACTTTTATTTTTATTTCCTATGACAGTAAAAGCATGAGTATTACTGACCTGCCTCACATTGCAACAGTGCCAGGCATATGATGTGGGCCTCCTGGTTCACGGCCTGTTCCATTGCAGCTGTGGGGGACATAAGAGGAATATTTAGCCATACCTATCCATGATATACCTGAGCTAGCAATTGTTAAACAGGTAGTGGACTGATACTTACACAAGGCTGGGACATCCCCTGATGCTCTAGCCTCTTGGAGTCACTCCTCCAAGAGGTCCCCCTTCCATCGCTTCAGGTCGGCATAGTAGTGCCTGACCTGCTCACCAGTTTGGGGTATGCCAGTAGCACTGGTGAGGTCGCGGGCGAGATGGTCCCAGGCCTCCACCTTATATTGGGAGTCTTGGTACTGGCCCTGAAGCAGTCTCTGTGCATGGTCTTTAACTAGGAGTCCAACCATGACCTTGGACTCCTGGATGCACCAGCACTGCACCCGTAAGCACACTGCTTCTCCCCTTACTGCCATAGTGCCTGCAAGGGGAAGCTATGACCACTTATGAACTCTATTCCCGCCTCTTGGGTTTAAGTAGGGCCGATTTCCCACACTTTTCCATGATTGGCTGGTTTTGAAAAGGCTAAGCTAGGAGCAAACCTGCTTACCTAAGGATGGCATTGTTTAAAGGGGTATACCACTGGGCACAAAGAGTTAGCTGGTGTAAACATTGCTCACACCTCCTAAGCTGGCCTGTGTAATGCTTGCTGTTGCCTACAGTAGACATTCATTATAATGCCTTTTTGGCATTGTGTTATTATTCATTACACCTTATATGTATCCTAGTATCCCTGATTAATGTGTACGTACACTCTGTGGGGTCCTTTTGTTTTATTGGGGACTTCAACACTCATTACAAGTACATCTCACTTCTGGGCTTACTGCTGTACTCTAGTTCACATATTTATGTTATGTAGTCAGTTATGGCACATATGACTGTATACCGATGCCTTTCACAAGTTCAGTTTGGTTATACTATGGTGAGGACACGTTTACTACTACATCATTCTTCTGTACTTCTCTGATGGCTTGGTGGATAGCTTCTGGAACTATGGTGTATAGGGTCCTGGATTCAAGACTTGCATGGCTATTTATTTTGTTGCTGGCCAGAACAAGGCCCGTTGGATACAGACTGATTAAGGCACTATAAAGCAGTTGTAAGCGGGTTTGCATGGTGGTAAGCACTGCTTATTTCAGGTTATAGTTTCTTACACTCAGTTAACTTCTACTTTGCTTAATCTGTGTAGGCAATGCTTACCCCCGCACAAACGCACTTAAACATGCTTACTAGTGTTTACATATACTTACTACTGCTTATCTGTGCTAACACCTGCTTACTACTGCCTTATTCTTTATGACACTGACTCTTCACATGTGCATTCCCTGCAGTACTCCAGTTCATAAATATGTTATTTAGTCGGTTTTGCAATACAAATATTGGTTATACCATGCTTTGTCATGTAAAATAGACTGTGCTGCAGTGGGACTCGAACCTGGAATGCCTGCTCATTAGGCGAATGCTCTGCTCGCTACACTATTGTGGTGCTGCTTCATTTGCATATATCTTCCTTGTTAATCCTCTTCAGCCTTTTAAGCTGCTTTAACTGTAGCTAAGCAACGGGCACACACACACACCTATGTACTCAGAGTTTAAAAAAAAAAAGAGTTTTTTCTTTTGATTTTTATGTCCTGTTGCTGTTGTACACATGGGGGACTGTTGGTGGGGATATGCAGACACTTATGAGCGGTCTCGCTCATTTATTTCCACTTTGTGCTGTTCTAGATTGCAGGGGCATGTTTATTCTGAGAGCTCTACTCTCAGACACGCCCCCTGCACTCGTACACACTCCGTGTAAGCTTAGGAGGCCGGGCAATGCACCTTCATTAATATGCATGGCGTGCTACCATCCTGCTCAGGCACGGGCGCTTCTGTGCAGGACTAAGCTAGTCCTGCATGGACGATTAGTGAGTCCGGGGGCATGTCTTTTACATATATAGCTGTGTGTGTGTGTGTGTGTGTGTGTGTGTATTTATCAGTGCATAAAAATATATGTAACATGTAAAATACTATATGTGGGATGCAGTACTGTTTTTAAATGCACATGTTTGACTGTGTGTGTGTGTGTGTGTGTGTGTGTGTGTGTGTGTGTGTGTGTGTGTGTGTGTCTGTGCATTTAAACACAGTTAAGTACTTCTGATTTCCTTTTCTTAATGTTTTTATTGCAAGGGCACATAGCAAACAAATGTTAAAGTAAACTCAGCTGTATATTATGGTTGCCATCAATGGTTACATTTCCTTCATGGACTACAAAATGTTTATGCACACTAACAATGTAAGGATTATCTCAAAGTCAATGGGAATCTCTTAACATGGATCTGGGTGTACCAGATATGCATCCCTCTCTGGTAGAATGTCACAAAAAACTATAAAAGGCCTTTTTATGGACATTATTAGTGCAACTAATTGATAGGGTTACCACTTGTCTCTCTTTCTGTGGTTCTGTCTTGTGGGGTGGGCTTGAAAATGATAAATGTGTTGATACTTTACCAGAAAAAAATATTTTCTGACTTTTCTCTAAGTGTCACAGAACTCTTTAATACTACATTAAGTTATCTTAACATGTAAACTGTTATGAATAACCAATATTTAAAGCCTAACTTTTCAATACTGTGTTGCTGCTTATGTAAATTTGTCAGAAGAGGTGGCAACTGCCTTCAAACCTCTGACTGATCTAATTGCTTTGCTTTGCTTTTAAAGGGGTGTGTTGTTCTCCTCTCCTACGCGATAAAAACAGTGGAAAACAGTTCCACAGCCTTCTTTTTTTAATATCAGCTGTTGTGTTCATGACATTAGCAGGTTTAAATGCCCATCTAAAACTGACAGCAGTACCTGACAGTATAAACTACATATTTAACCGTGTCTATTATATGTCATGCAGGCGTAGACAAATTCCTCTGCAAAGTATGTCAAAAGTTAAGCTTAAAAAATGTAGGTGTGTTTTCCCTTCCTTTGATTCCAATGCAGGGAAATAAAAGTTTTAAAAAGTACAAGCTGGTTTTCGGTACCTACACAATACTGTAACTATGTTGTAGAGAGAAAAGAAACCAAAGGATTAGTTTAACTGTAGGAGAGGTTGGAGTTTTCCTTTAACATTCACTAAAACAGCATTGGACATAACGTAAGGCCCCTATGACATTCCAGAATCCAGATGGACTGTGCTATTACTGCTCTTTATGCACCACCAGTTTACAAACAGCTGTGTAACTACTGCAGAATCAAGAATATAGTTTATCTACAAGACTAACATGTCTGTGCTACTCAGGATCCTCTGAGTAATTCATAAACCTATAAACCTTTAGGTGATTAACAAAAGTAGCTATCAGCATGGTGTCATTTGCCCAATCATCTAATCATGTTATTCATGAGTGACCAAAGACCTGTCACTGCATGAGAATGACATGTTTAGATGTATAGTTCTGCAGGGGTTGTGGAGTCATTGTTTCAAAATGAAGTAGTGGACTAATAACATAGGGTAGCAATAATTGATTAAGAGCGCATTCCACTCAACCTCTTACAGCAAGAAATCTGGACAATTAAAAGTGGGACAAAGGTCTAAAAATAATGACAGTTTTTAAATATTGTTCTTACAAACTTAGTTGCTAGAATAACAGGTTTTGCATTAGCATGAATTTTCTGAAGGTATTTAATCTGAAACTCAAATGTCTTGTCATTATTTTCTAACTTCAACCTTTAGTGATTTGCCACTAATTTGCCAGAAAAAACACAATTTTAGGAAAAACGCACCAAAGATATGAGGCAAAAATCTGGACATTCTGCGAAAATATGTACAGTTGAGATGATGGCTTAGTCATTGGTGGTTTTAGAAAGTGCAAAAACTATTCTCATTATGTGCTATAATTAATTCACATTCTCTTATTCTATCAATATCTCAAGTTAACAGTACTACATTTTTTAAAATGTCCCTAATTGTTCCCAATTTGATTTTTTTTTTCTAGATTCGTCCCTGATTCTGCTGAATTTTGTCCCTGATTGTTTATTAACTATGGCTATACTTGTTTATTGTCAGTTCTGCTGAGTAAACACATGTATGTATAATGTGTCGACGGTGGATGTTTAATTTTCCAGTTGGGACGAATAATAAAAGCAGTCTGCCAGCTTCAGGGGTTAGAAATGTACTGTCTGTAGGTGGCGCTCTTCGATTTGTTCGTCTCTGTTTTTCTGTTCTCTTGTAATACACTACTTGTTCGATGATTTCTTGCATGACTGTAGCTATGTGACAGGAGTAGCAAGCTTTTGGTGAGAGTATCTGTAGCATGTACGGCACTGCTGTCTAGTGCTCGAGCGTCTAAGTATTGGAAATACATTTAGTTTTACTTAATCTATTTCCCTACATTTATAATAATTTTCTTAGAAATGCCCTTTTTATATCCTGAAGCATATCGTGACGAGAGTGTAGTAAGTACACCCTTTCTACTTTCTTGAACTGCCCTGTGCTCGGTGCTGTGCCATTTAGTTACGGTTGACAGCCACCTTATGTGTGAGAGAAAATGCCTGTTTGACGCTTGTAATATGGAGGTGAATGTGGTTGTATGTGTGGTGTGCTGTTTTTGCTGACACAATGAACCGGTTCATCTGGCGCGCTTGAGAAGAACTGCATCTCGGTGTCTTACAGAGAAATGTCTCGAGTCCTGTGTATAAAGCAAAAGTTAGGGTTACAGGGGCCCACTTGAAACCATTAAGTACTCCACCTTGAAAGTCATCAGTGACAGTGACTTGCTATGTATGGTTGTTCTTTCAGAGTCTCAGGTTTTCTCAACATGAAGCCATTCAGCCACAGCGTT
Source organism: Protopterus annectens (assembly GCF_019279795.1). Taxonomy (NCBI): domain Eukaryota; kingdom Metazoa; phylum Chordata; order Ceratodontiformes; family Protopteridae; genus Protopterus; species Protopterus annectens. Next base: position 1,147,494,598 of record NC_056725.1, on the reverse strand, counting down.
ATGTAGCATACGTGCCGGCATATTGTAAAAGGGGCCATTTGCAAATGGTCAGTTTGATTGTGCCGTTTTCCTTGTGTTATGAATGGGCGCAATTGCCTAACAAGGTAGGGAATGTTCCCTATTAATTTACAGTGTAGGCAAACCCACTACCAGAAGTGCACAGTGCTTTGGGAGTGTTTGGTCTACAGTAGCATTATAGCCCAGGGGTACAGGCTGTAGTACTGTACTATGGTTGATTCCTTCACCCCCAGTCTTCAGTGCATAATGTTTTCTTCTTCAGCAAGACATTTACTTACCAGCTAGACCAGTTAGTCCGGGTTAACGCTAAAAAGGATAATGTGTGATACGCTGGCTTTACCCGCTAGTCAGATGGTATAGTATACATGTTCTAAGCATCTGCAGAACATACTTCTCAAGTGTACCTCAATACGAGGAACGTTCCTCATTTTGGGTCTGAAAAAGTCCACGTTCCGCGATGTTCCACCTTGAAAGAGTCAGTCACACATTCATACTTGGGGATTATTTTCACTGAATCTGTTGCAGATAGTACTGAATCATATTAAGTAATCAAAATAACTTTTTACATGTATGACGTAGCACATTTTAACCATCCAGCGAGCTTCCTAATTTAAGTGGTTACTAAGTTGTTATTAGGTTTTTCACATTATGTGAAACAGTGTTCCTCATTTTGGAGATGGAAAGTTGAGACGTGTGCTGCAGAATGATGACTCTCTTATGTCAGTAATTACAGAAAGGCAAACTTGAACCTCTTCTATCTGGGCTGATTTATTTAGCGGGGAGTTAAACTTTCATTGCAGTTCAGCATGAATGCAAGGTGAAGTTTGTTTACTTGCACACACAAAGTATCTGATGACTGATTAAGACTTGTTTAAATGCACAGGAGACTTCATGCCTGTGTTTCTTTTAAGTCTGCAGTACTTAACCCACTTATGCCTCTCCAATCCTGCTATTGGCTGTTGGAACCTTGATAGCATAAACTAAAGGCGTTGCCCTTTGTTCATTATACGCTTACAGATATAAGTGTATAATTTTAGCAAGTGTTACTCTTGCAATTTTAAGTTCGTAATATTTTCTTTGTCATTTACTAGTGTATGGGAGCATGAATGGATACGTCTAGCTCAACTGAGACTTGTCTTGAATGATCTGAAGACCAACACGCAAACAGTGCTATTAGCAGCTAGTGTAGCACTTTTCATGTTGGCATACCTTTGAATTGTTAATCTGTTTTTTTCCACACATAATGTTGGCAATGTGAAGGACTTTGCTTCTGTAATCTCACAGAACAAGACATTTGACACACTAAGTGTAACTTTGGAGGAGATCATTATTGCAGAAGTCTTAGGAAGATCATCTGCTCATCTCTTACATGTTTACCCATATGCAACTTTCTGCAGTGCATTGCTCAATATATATTTCATTTCTTGTTGAGGATATATTGTTTTCTCCTTGTGGCCACCATACAGTGTATGCACAGTCAACTTTGTGTTGAAATAACATATTTGATGCAACACATAATCAGTGCTGTAAGCCCCAGGGGTCATTTTTATAATGCTCTGGGTTTTTTTTACAGAGCAGTTGTCCATGCCCCCCACCCCCTGTAAACCAAATATACATATCTTCAGATGGCTTACTATTATGTAGGTATTTCTTTGCTGCCATTCTTTAGTTCGGTCCATCTTAATTACACCTTGTACAATCTTTTCTCTCTCCTTTCTCTATCACATAAGTCCTATTTGTGTGCCACTTGACAAACGTGAAGGTCAGATCACCTAGACAAATAATACACTTTGCTTGCTAGCATTGTTTTGTTGGCAGCAGTGGTAAAACTAGTAATATTGTATAAAATATTTAAATGAGAGTTCAAACACATGTTCTACAGAAGGGAAAATGTCTTCTTAAAAAAATTAAACCTGGGTATCTTCATGGAATTTTCTATTAGAAAATCAGGAAATAAACTAAATGGACGGAGTAGTTTAACTGCTTACTTCATACTAGGGAAACCTGGAAAATGTCAGTGGTTCATTCATGTCATGTACTGTTCAGTATGTTACTAATGAGGGAACTGTTTCTGAGGTCTGAAGACACAGTGGATTGTAGCATCACTTTTCAAGGCCATTAATCAGTAGGAACTTGACAATGAAAGCTGGAAGTGAAACCTGGGAAAAGTATAGCGTATAACTTGATTACTAAACCATTGTGTTTATGGGGTATAGTACTATGTTGAGAGGACAAAGAAGCATTTATTTTGCTAATCACAGATGCTTATATTTATGTGGACATCTGAAGCACTGTCCACATTTGAAGTCAAAGTACAGAAATTGCAAATGTTACAAACCTACATTTGCAAAGCAAAATGCATTTTTCTACTGGACTTGTGACATTATCTCATGAATAAAATTAATGAAAATATTCACATTTTTTCACATGAATAAAAGTAAGGAAAATGTTCTCATTTTTGCTTGGAAAATAATTTTCCAAAAGAGTTTTTTTTTTTTTTGGCTGTTTTTCTACAGAATAGCACACAGCTTCTATGGGACCTGACAGTATCCCTGGCTGTGTTCTACATGAACTACAGAGTGAACTGGCACCTCACCTGTGTG
>NC_056725.1:1147467964-1147491477 GCF_019279795.1 Protopterus annectens | reverse complement strand
GAAACCGCATAAGTAAAACATGAAGTCATGATAATTTAAAGCATGATATGAGGATAGTGATACCAGGATATTATGTATTGGGTAAGGGATTACTAAGTTATATATAGATGGAAATGGTACAGTTTCCTCCCTTTAATAATGAGGTTTACTGATGATAACTTAAAACATGATAGGATGATGATGATGATAATAATACCAAGATGATATGCGAAGAGTGGACACTTTATAGGTTCATAGATTAGTACTAGGCTAACTTCCCTTGTGGGCCATTGGCATTTTAAGCCTAGCCAACTACCCCATGTGACAATCAAACCCTGCACCTTGTGTCTATAAGGTAAACACCTTAACAATTATGCCAACCTCCCACCATGTTAAAGATCTGATTCGGAGAAAAATAATACTAAAGTCAGACTATTATATAGAGGTGGAAATGGAATGATTCCTACTTTAAAAATTGTACAATGGGGGATAACAAAATGGAATATTAAAATGTGTGAAATAACTATAAATGCACAGATCCAAATACGAATGTGCAGTAGGCAGAGGGAATAAACAATAAGTAACATAAGCAAGGTGCTAGCAGCAAAACAGTTGATGAGAAGCAACTCCATTAGCATACCCAATTGTAATTTAAATAAGGTAGTCCATGGTCTAGTTGAAACTGTAATTCTAACCAAGAGTATATATCCGCCAAGTAAGCAACAATACGTTACATTTATGATAAAGGAAGCTTAACTTGAATGTAAAATATGGAGTTTAATCTGGCTCACATATTGTAGATATTCCTAAGATAGAAGTTTTTTTTGAAATGGACTTTTAGCATGACTCTGTATATTGAGGGAAGCAATGAAAAGCTCTAATTTTGTACCAAAAAGCAAAGTATTTAGCATTCAGGGCAGTAAAGAAAGGAGGCATTGTAGTATACTATCAGCAAATAGTAGCCTGAATCAAAGCTGCATGATGCAACAGGTGCTTGGAAAATGGGATAACATAGCCAGCTGTCTAGATGAAATTGTAATTTTTAGCCTGCACTTTAATGGCCTAATTAATACCAAAATGTCATACTTGTAAATGCTGTAAATGTTTAAATTTAAGCATAAAACGATGACCGTAAATGGGATGTGGAAGTTGTCACTTTTGCAAAGAGAAATTTTGTTTTTAAGTGTATACTTTTAGAATGGTGAAATAATAAGAGAAAAACAGTGAAAAGCTGTCATTTTATACCAGAAATTATAACATCCTTAGTCCAAAACAGCAAAGTAATGTGAGGCAGAAATATACTTCCAGCAAATAATGACTCAAAGTAAAGCCGCATGACACAACAGCTGCATAAAGGAGTGGATGAAACAAAATACACCACTTTAGCTTAGAGTAGCCAAGACCAGTACCTTAGCAACAGAGCCATAAAACAGCATATTTGTCTGAAGTCAAGGGCTGAAAGTTTAGTAGAAAACATGAAAAATATTTTTAAATCCGAGGTCATTGGAACTAAGGGAATATGAGAATGTTTAGATAAATTAAACCAGCAGAGAAGGAGATTATACTTCACACTGAAATGCTTAATACACACTAAAATAAAAGGGAACCTACAAATGCTCCCCATGTGGATCAGTGCCTTAAAAATGAGAAGAGCCATAGCTAGCTTAACTAGCAGCTAGGGTTATCACCTGTACAAATTTGCAAGAGCCAGTCCCTCTTTGATCAGTTATGTCCTGTGGGAAAAAAAAAAAACTAAAAAAAAAAATGGCAAATGTCCTGAGATTTTAGGACAAAAAAATTTTTTTAAGTTTTTTAATAGTTGCATAAAACAGTTAAATTTTTTATCTGAAACCCCTAAATGTTATAAGAAATATAAGCAATTCGGATAGAAGAATAAGTTTTATTTTGGCAAAGTGAAGCTCTTTCCTTTGCACTGGCCATAGATATGTTTTCTCCTGCCAAATTTCAAGTTTCTATGGAAGATGCCCCACTTTGGGCATTTGAAAAGGTGGCAACTCTACTAGCAGCTGGTACAATTCACCAGTCTGGCAACCTCTTCAACTGTAAATTGAGGACCCCCCAAAAATAAAAAAATCTCTCCAAGTTGATGACCCCACCACCAAAAAAATCTCTGAAACTGTAGCAAAATGAAGATAAAGGTATGATGCCACCTGTGGGAAGGCTTCAGTTCTTTGGGCATGACCTTAGATATAGCATTAGCATTTATTTAATTTCTGAATATTTCCTGGTACTGCAGTACCACCCCATAGGCAACCCCCAACCGTGCCCCCAAACACCTTACATCTGGGTCAGCTGACCCCTTTGCCCAGTCCTAGCTATGTGTGCCTCTGAATATGAGCTCCCAGTTTGTCTTATAGTAAAAGGTAATGATTTAATGAGGTTTATGGTTCAAATCTTTTAAACGAGTAAGTCCCCAAAATGTATTAATAAATTATGTTTAAGTTGTAAGTCACAGCCAAGAAAAACCTGCAGTGAACTGAAAGTGTTTTTTTTTTGTTTCTTTAACTTCCCTCTAATCTAAACAAAAGTTCAGGAGAAGTGTTTTGCACATGTACCAGTCATGAGTGCCACTGGGGGAAGTCACAGATGCTTAGATGAGAGCGAAGAAAAAGACAGCTTTTGGACAAGAAGACAAGCAAATATAAAATGAATTTGCAATAAAACAGCCTATTAAAGCATAACAAAGAAGCATTTAACCTACAGTGAACCAGTGCTAACAAAGGACAAGATGGGAAAAGTGCATTAAAGGACAGTAAAAAAGAAAGTACAGTGGTACAGCGCTTAACATTGTAGCCTCACAGCAAGAGGTTCTCTTGTTTGATTCTCGGCTGGGGTGCTTTCTGTGCGGAGTTTGCATGTTCTCCCTGCGTTCATGTGGGTTTCCTCCGGGTACTCCGGTTTCCTCCCACCTTCCAAAGACATGCATCTGGAGCATTTCTCCCCGGGCCTCCGCTGAAAATAGGCTCTGTCTTAGTCAGACTTTCCCGGCCAGCAAATGATAGATAAATAAATAAGAAAACATTTAGTTCAGTATATCTAAAGGATGGTTTAACACACATTATACAATGGTAGCTCATTAACATTCACCCAGACTTTATCTTTCAATATATGCTAAGGCTTTGCAGTTTTCTTCAGCTAAGAGGTATGTGAGGCCAAAGAAAATACAAGGAAAATCGGGTATATTTTGTAAAATTAAAGAAACCTCCCTGATTCTTTCTATTTTTGCCCTGTCTCTCATGTACTTCTAAACTTAACTGTTCAGATTTCACAGTTTGCTGGTTGCTTTCCAACGCACTGATGATGTACTAATTAAGTGTGGGAAAGCAAGTCCCATGCACATGCAAAGTACATCAGCAAAGTGGCAGAATATGGAAACAACACAGGAGAATACCATGGCACCATTATACAAAGACATTATTTAAGAAAAGTAATTTCTTTCTTAAATAATGTCATTGTGTAAAGCAATAACTGATCTCTGGATGTGATATATTGAAGAATTACCCATGTTAGCCTTTGTTTAATCACTCCGGCTTTGCCCTTATGATTAAACCGCACCAAGTGTGAGTAAATGTTGATTATACAATGACCCCCCATTAATATTCTAAAATGTGCACGCTGATTGGTCAGCGTGCACGTTGTAAATCAGAGTTATAGTAATGATAAAAGGTCTGGTCGCCCGGACTTTCCATTAGTATAACTCTTTTTTTTTTTTTTTTTTTTTAAAGCAACAGAGAACGGAAGATTTCCGTTGCTTTTTACACAGTGTCTCGCTATGTTAAACGAGTTTAACATAGTGAGACAGCTTTAAAAACAATAACGGAGATCTTCCCATCTCCGTTGCTTTTTTTAAAGGTGTCTCGCTATGTTAAATGGGTTTAACATAGCGAGACAGCTTTAAAAAAGCAACAGAGATTCTCTGTTGCTTTTTTTAAAGCCGTCTCGCTATGTTAACTCCTTTAACATAGCGAGACAGTTTGTAAAAAGCAACGGAGATCTTGCTTTCTCCGTTGCTTTTGCCCACAGCTCTGATTTACTGCGTAAGCATACGCATGCGCAGTACATCAGAACTGCCGCAGAATACCAGACAGCTGTGGAAGGCCAACAAGGAGGCATTATACAATGCCATTATTTAAGAAAAGTAATTATTTTTTTTTCTAAGTAATGTCATTATATAATAGCAATAACCCACTTCTGGGTGTGGGTAATGCTGGATTTACCCACTGTTGTCTTTGTGTGGCCACTCGGGCTCAGCCTCGTGACCAAACCACACCAACCGTGGGTAAATCCAGCATTATCCACACCCAGGCTTGGGTTATTGCTATAGTATACCACACCCACTTGTCAGTTATTGCTATAAAGACCTTGAGACATTACTCTAAGCAAATCAATACACCCTGTAAAGGAACCCTAGTAGTCTGCTGACTTTGGGCACAGAAAAAAGATGTAAAAAAAATCCACAAGTTACACAGTATCATTAATATACGCATGACATTAATTAAAACTGTTAGAATGTTTACAGGCTCCACTAATGAAGACCACATCTTTTAGGAATTTTAATAACTTGATTAGCAGCAGAGGGGTATCAAAACTGCATCATGCAAACAAACGATCTAGAAAATAATAAAGCCTAGAAAGGTCTACTAAGGAATAGACAAATGTTATGCAAACATTTTCAGTCAGGTTTGAATGAAAAATGTTTTTCAAAAATAACCCTTACTTTGTAGCTATTTTATATTTGCAAATGCATCAGGAAAAACTCAGTTTAGCTGGAAGGAGCATTTCAGAATTAATGTTCATTTTAATTAGGACTCAACAGTAAAGAGAATTGTTTTCTTACTAATTTATAATAGGAATGCCTGTAGAGGACTTCAGCTAGACAGTCTTGCAAACTACTTTAGTTTGTTCTTGGCAGTTTCATTGATTTTTAACTGTATTGTGAAAGTTTAACAATTTGGTGCAGAATTAGGAGCAGATTTTGTGTGAAATGCTCTGTGCCATCTTTCTGTTACAAAGATTATTTTGCCTTTGATTCCTCAGACATTTGGAAGAAAATTAGTCAGATGGCATGTAGTAGGTAGTATGAATAATTTTTAGAGCAAGCCTCTCAGTGGAATGTTGTATCAATTTCTTGCTTCTGAGTCAGCATTTTTTCTTCTGTAGTTGAACTTTCTTTAGAATGCAAGTCAGTTTTGAATGAAGCATTATAAATATTGTCCTCACAGGTTGAACTCCTCATTTCAGATTTCACAGTCTCAGAGACCGATTTAGCTTCGGCGTTATTAATATTGCAGAGCTGCTGAGACATTTTCTGCACAGCCAACTAATGCTTGTAATACTTCAGTAAGAGGAAGATTGTCAGAATTAAACCAAATTTTTCTCTTGCTTTTCTGTTAGCTTTTTTGAAGTTTTACGCCATTTATTTTCTTCAGTTTCGATACTATATGAAAAATAGTTTTTATTTTCCTTTGTAATTTGAAATTCTCTGTCCTTTGCACATTTTGCTAGGCATGCTGATATAGACTGTTGTTGAAGCTTGTAGACTACTAGATAGATTACTCATAGCTATTTTATTTTCTGATAAACATAGGCATTGAATAAATATACAGATATATAATTAGGTTTCCATAAATGTGTTAACCAACTCGGTCTTAAGCGACTATTTACTTTATGATTAAATGAGAAAAATACATTTTACTCCTTCCAAAGTTTGCTAAATGCAAGCACCTGCATACTACTACAGTCTCAAATAAAAAAAGGAAACAAAGTATGTAAGGGAATCTCTCTAGGCCTTAATTTATATTTTAAAGTTTTACTTAATTGTTATTACTTTACTGTATCCTGGCCAAATTTCTCCTAGTCAGTATAAATACCACCTTAGGTTTCCCCTGAAAAGAGGCTATCAGCTTAGTTGGATTGAACCCTTAACCGGAAATAAACATAGTTACATCATTTGCTTTCCTTTATTGCTGCCATCATGTGCCAACAGTGTTTGTGTCACTTCAGTAGTCATGTTCTGCAAATACACTGATAACTTTGTGTTTAGTTGCCAGGATTTCACAGAATATGTTTGTTTTAACTGCTTAATGGTTAAGGTGTTTATCTTACAGACGCATGGTGCAGGGTTTGATTCTCACGTGGGGTAATTGGCTAGGCTTAAAATGACCCACAAAGACACTTAGCCTAGCCACAACTTCTTTGGGAGGGTGGCCTAATGGTTAAGGTGTTTGCCTTACAAATAGAAGGTGCAGGTTTTGAGTCTCACAAGGGATAATTGGCTAGGCTTAAAATGGCTCGCAAGGGCAGTTAGCCTAGTACTAATCTATGAACCTAAACTTGTTAAAGGTTCTGTCACTACTGGCCTAGGTGTCCTATATTTGGCTTCAAAGTCTGGCAATGGCAGATGTTTCACAAGTGCTGTCTTTCCGTAGGAGTTTTTGTGAATCCTGTCATATCTGCTGTCTTGGGTTTCCCATGTTCCATAAGATCCAACCTTTCCCCACCTTCCAGAACACCTTGCAGTATTTCAGATTTCACTTTCTTGTCTATTCGTCCATTCCTGTTAAATGCTGGTCAGTGTTTGGTTTGTTTTGTTTTCCTGTCAACTGCCTTGTCTTGACTCTCACACAATTATTTAACAGGCTTTGTGGCAGCATCATCGTTGCCTGATGCTCTTAGTAAAAAACTGCTTCATCCATTGCATCCATGCTGATTTGTTGTATACATACTTTGAGCAACAATCCTGTCAAGTTTCCTAATTCAGTCCGAAAGGTTTCTAAGCTATATGACACCTGCACAATGCTCAATGCCTCTCTACTCACCGGATATGGAATACCATGCTCCATCCCATTATAGTTCTTGATTAATTTCTCTTTCAGAATAGTTTGTGATTCCTCCACATAATCCATTTTTTCAATTGTGAAACAGTAGCTAATTTCTTGTCTTAGAAAGCTCATAATTATTCATAAGTTCTAGATGTTTTTCCTTTTAAGTACAAGTCATCAAAAAGCCTTAATGACCTTGACCGTTTTCAGTAGATAAAATACCCAGGTTCATTTCGTATGACATCATTGTATTAAAAAATATTGTAAAATGTATGGCCTAACTTGAAATGGCATATGAATAAAGAAAGGTATGTCACTGTTGTAATAGAACAGGGGTTAGAGCCCTAAGCATTATGTAGTTTAAATCTGTAAATAGATAAATGTTTAATACTCCCATTTGCTAGTTTTTTAGAGATACAAATATACACGCAGATTGACACTGTGCCACTGGAAGACCCAAGATGTGCAATCATAAATTACAGTTCAGAAGAATGATTCCAGTACTGACCATTTTAGTTAAATGTGGGACAGAAATGTACTTGATGAAAGCTCATATATTTCAGGTATTGTCCTTTGCTATCTGTAGTGTTTTAAGGGAGAATTTATTCATGAAAGTGATTGTGGGTAACTATTGTCTATCAGATGGAGCATTAGTAGAGTTACCAACTGTCCAACTTTGCGAGGGACAAGTCCCTCTTTGGGCAGTTGTCTTGACCAAAAATATTACAAATGGCAAATGTCCTGAGATTGTAGGACATAATTATGTCCCATATTTCATGTAATAGTTATTTCTGTATGTAAAATACCTAAATGTTACAAGAAACAGAATAAGCAACTAAACTGCTACAACAATAAGCTTTCATTTAGGCAAAAAAATCCTTGTACTGACCGTGGGTATGTGTCGGCCTGTAAAATCTGATGCGTGTCCCAAAAATGTCCCACTTTGGCCATTTGAAAAGGTGGCAACCCTAAACATTAGCTTTAGTTATATTGCTCCTAAAGTACGTCTCACAGTATATTGTTCTTTTTTTTTTTTTTTTTTTGCCGATTGTTTTAACATATTTTGCTTCCTCTTATTTTAACTTCAGAATGTCTCCATCTGTCCTTAACAGTGCATAGTTTGCTATTATCAGTTCAAGTTTCTAAATGTATTAAACCAGCAAGTTAAGGACTGACAATTTGCATTTCTAGTTATCTGGAGGAGTCTCAAGCTCCTGAAAACATGCAAAAACATTAACAGAAAGCAATAAAATTGAGAAAATGCTTTTCAGTGCTTCATTTTGGAGCAGATTCCATATTGAATAAATTACGTTTTCATGTATGATGTATGACATAGAGATAATTATATTGAAAATGTAATTCAGATGTTCATTAATCCATCGGCTAACCTTCTATATCCTTCTAATGGAGTACTCATTTAAGCTGCAGGCTTTCTTTGAACCATCAGACTTTCTCCCAGCATAAACCTCCTCCCTTTGTTTGTTTTTTTTTAGTACTAAAGACATGCTAGTGAGTTCCAGCTCTCATAAGTGTTCACTTTCTTTCAATTTTTTGCTAGTTTTGCCTCTGTAAATTTAAATACTTCTCTCTAAAGCTTGTATTTTTACTTTCCTTTGCAGTACAGCATAGGCAACAATTAATGAAAAGAAGCATAATATAAAAGGCCATTATAAAACCTAACACAAAGTATTGCATATAATAATTTTGCTTTTACTGTCCTAAGCAAAGACCACAGATTCTAATAATTACTTTATGTAGATCATTGGTTCATTTGCATGGTCCAGGTAAAATTTTGAATTGCCCTGGGTTTAAAGAAAATATAATTCCTTCCCAGCAATTGGACAAATGCTTACCTTTACTGATCTATCCTGTTTTGCATTGTCACTCTGATGGCAACCCATCTCAATGCTTTATATTGGCTAGTGGCTGCATCTCCAACTCAAATTGTTTGTGTTTGATAACAGAATAAAGGCCTGGTAATCTACTTTCTTTCCCTAATTGCCTAATAAAGCCTGTGGGTGGTGGTTGTTCATGGGGTCGGAGTAGGAGATGGATATGACTAACAATATTGGATGGATGGCTCTGGTAACATGAAAGCATCTAATAATTCTGTTTCATAAATTCCATTTTTATGTGACTCCTTCAGTGAGCTATATACCTCTCAAGTTTAGCTCAAGTCCATGTCATCAGTGTTCCACATTGAAAGGCTCTGTCACACATTCATTCACAAAAATGTTTTTTTCTCTAAAATCCATGGCAAATAATGCTGAATGTATTATTTAATCAAAAGAAAGTAACTCATTGTAACCATTCTGTGAACTTTGTAGTTGAAGTTTGTAAGCTGAGAGTTTGTGTTCCATATTTTGTCCATTTGTTCTAAATTATGAGAGCGAGCATTCCACATTTTGGAGATGGAAGGCTGAGAGCTATGTGGGCCATAAAGATTCTGTGAGCTCACAACTGTCACTCCACAAGCATACTGGCTGTATTTATAAGCATTTGCAGCTTTCCTTTTAGTCATTATGCAAGCTGTGGTCAGAGCAGTAAGTTCATATACATGTGCAGAAAAGGTATTATTTATCCCTCTCATTTTTAAGGACAGTACTTGAGAGCACACCGTGTGGAGACATGTCCTCTCCGCGGTCGAGTGGCATTCGAAAGACATGCGTAGAATGGACATGCCTTCGTTGAAGGTTGGGTGTCGAGCTGGCACCTCGGCACCCGTAAAAAAATCTACTACCAATCATTAACGGACCAGAGTTCCGTTGTGGCGAACCCTAACCGGGAAAAGCTGAAAGAAGAACAACTTGAGGTCACACTACATATCTAGTTCTGTCATTCCTGTTTTTTCTCTTCAGTATGATCTTTTTGTGAAGGAAACCAAATCTGCATTTTGAAGGGTAATATCTTTTAAGCCTATTCTGAGTTTGAGTCATTTCTGCAACTTCCTATATATTTGTGAAGCTCTCTGTTTTCAGTGGTTGGGAGCAGAGAAACAAGATTAGCATGGGACACCTTTCAGTAGAGGTGCTGAGTCCTATTTTTCAGGAATAAAGTAGCTACAGCATGAGGTACAGCTGCAGTCATTAGGAAACTAATAGTAAATTTAGTGCTGTTTATCTACTGTTGTGAGGCAGTCCAGCAGCTACTTGTTTAATGTGTTGCTGTAGTATGCTGTATGCTTACCTTTGTATATCTGTAATACTACATTCTGTCAAAAAAAAACTTGGATAATTTGAAGAATATCCATAGTTCTTGTAATTCTAAAGATGCAGCAGTGGCAAAAGCTTGTTTTGTTTCATGATGGTATCTTATTTTCTGATTTCTATGGAAGTGGCTCTGAAGTATTCGGTTGTGGCAGCAGTGACCAGCCATTTTGAGGAATGTCCTCATTTGGGAAATAAAAGTAGGTCTTAAAGACTTTTAAAATTGTAAATTTGAGAGGCATAGAAGGGAGTGCTTACCTTGAGAAATATGTCCTAAATAACATACTCTGGGCAGACACAACTGCATTTTTTCTCTAGACTCTATGTCCATTCTGGGCTAAAAAATGAGCAAATAATTGATGGCTTTTTAAAATAGCATACATTAATAAGAGGGGGGGAAAGAAGGTTATCAATTAATTCCACAAGGGTCAGGAAAAAAAAATAGTTCAAAGAATATTGAGGCTGTTTCAGATGCACACAAATTCAATGATCCCGTTGCTGGTATTAAAATAACGACACATGAAGTAATGTAATAGGAAATTGCATCAAAATTTCTACCCTTGTCTCATAAAAGAAACAGCTCATCTAATAGTTGATAAACCACTGGACATTCTAGAAACATAAAATGAGTAACCAGCTGGGCGACCCTTGACTGCCTCTACTTTGGATAAACCTGTCTTGTGGTAACTGGTTTTAGATAGTAGTGATAAACTGACAGTGGCACTTTTGAACCTAACACAGCAGACACAGGTCATAATGAGGAAAATAATGTCTTCAGATAGTTCTAACAAATAATATCCTACTGTCGTATGATAGAACTGTACACAAACACATGGAAAACCTTGGTAGTGTAATTGTTAATCACAAGATTATAAAGGAAAAGAAAGAAAAGAGAGAGCTGGATTGTTGCAAGTAAAATTAAACAAGTAAATTTACATAGAAAAAGACGATGGATCGACAGACTTGTAGGAATTGACGTAATAGGATATCAGCTTACAAGTGAAGCTATTGATGATAGTCCACCTGGAACCAATTTGACCACAAATTCTTAAAAATATGCAAATATACTTATTATTGGAGTCTCATTGTTTCTATACAGGACGGATTGACAGGAGGTTGTTTAAACCTAGTGGAAGTAGAGCAGTGTTTTAGGCATTTGATGTCAGACCCAAATAACTAGTCTCACATTTGTAAGTTAGCAGGTTTGAATGGCTTGTTTTGTATCCCACTATAACATATGAAGGGTGCAGTGTCCAACATATTTAAAATCTATAAGGAAAATAAGCATCAAAATAGATTTCTGTGAAATTCTTCCTGGTCCATAATTAAATGATACACCTGTTCCAAAGCCAAATTATGGTGGTGTAATGGAGTCCAAGCCCTTTAACTTCAGTACATGTACTTTTCCTAAAAAATCTGGACAGCACAGTGGACAGTGCATCTGCAGTTCTAGTGGGTGACTTTAACTACCCTAACAGAAATTGGAATACGAGTAATTAAAAAAAAAAATTAAGGTGTAAGGAGGCAAGATATCTTGCCCCCTTACACCTTCCTCTTCCTTTGTTATCAGAGGAGCAGTGCTGAATTTCTAGTGTCATTAGCTGACTTTTCAGTAGCTTTCTTTTTTGTTCCTCTTGTACTTTCACAGTGGCAGCTGCCAAAACATCTTTAATGTCTCAGCCTCCTCAGCTTAAAAAAAAATAAATCTTGCAAACACTATGCTACTCCCTTCCCTCCTCTATGGAAGGCAAATTTTCACCAACCTACACATTTGATTTATGAACAAACTACAGTCATGCTACTATAAAACTGCATAATTTGCTTCTAATTTGCCCATCTGTGGAGGGGGAGCACTGCTTTAGTTTATCGAGTAGTTTTAGGATTAGTGAGGTGGGTACTGGTTTGCTGGAAAAGTCCGGAGTTGAGGGGATATTAGTAGTAGTTTCACCAGTGAGGGGGGAGAGAAGGTTTGAATTATGCTGAGAGAGATTTGTGGTGTTAGTGGAGTCCCTAATGATGTTTTGGATGGTATCGAAAAAGTCAGAGTTGAACATTTGTGCAATCTCTAGGGAGTCTTTACCAGGAGAAGGTGAAGGGTCGTGCAGGGTTCCAGGGTTGAGAAGTGAAGAAACAGATTTCCAAAACTTTTTAGGGTTATGTCTTCGGCTCCTAGCCTCCCTCTCGGTGCTTCGGCTCGGGTGAGCCTGACCCTTGCTTTGGACCTTGCCCCTTCTGCTCCGAGGTCTTCTACGGTTGTTTGATCCTTGTAGCCAGGGGTACCAGCTTTTGAGGTCATGCGGAGCATGCTGGCCAGGTCCTCAGCTGCATCATACAGCACTGACACTCTACTCCCTCCAGCTTCAGTATCAGTCTCTGATCACCCTCTGTCTTTGGACAGCGGAGACCCAAGGCCTCAGGATACCTCCATGAGTGGTCCCCAAATTTCTGAGGCCCCCCCCAGAGTTTTTGCCTGAGGAGCCACCCAGAAAAAGAACGTGCAAGAGGAAGCACATAGACTCCCAGGGAGGGTCTCTCATGTTGGACACAGACCTCGAGGAATCAGAGGGGTCCCCCAAATCGTCCTCTGAGGATATCTCTTTCTCTGATATCCCAGAGATCTTAAAACAGAGAGGCGACTGGCCCTCTAAACCCCCCTCTGAGGAGGAGTCAGTGTTTCTGAAGGCCTTTGGGGCTTAGCCTTCTGCCTCCTGGGTCTCTCCACCCTTAGAACTTCTGGATCTAGTTTGTCGGAGGGTGTGGGAAACCCCTGACACTGTGGAACCAGTCCCCAGGAGACCCAACAAATTTCTGTCCCCCTCTGATAGAGTTTCTCACAAAAAGCATTCCAGTTGATGCCATGGTGGTGGCAGCAGCCACCAAGAAGGAACTGGCTGAGACTTCATCTACCATCCATCACCCTAACAAGGAGTCTAGGACCATGGACTCGTATGGGAAGAGTATGTTTTCTTTAGCAGCCTTTACACTGCGGTCACTGAATTACTTGTCACATATTACACGGCTCCAAAGAGATTTCCTGAAAGAGATGGGAGATGCTCTGCAGGGTAAAGTTTGACGCATTGGCTCAGAAAGTCAACACTCAGATGTCTACCCTAAATTCTATTGCTAACTCCTCCATGAGGCTAATCTCTTAAGCAGCCGAAGGAGCGAGTAGGGCTGCGAATTCTGGAGTTTCTCTCAGGTGGCACTCCTGGATGCGCCTCTGTAATTTCATGGAGGCCTTCAAGTCTGCATTCACCAACGCCCCGTTTGATGGTTCCTCGTTACTCTGAACGAAGGTGAAAGGCACTCTCACTAGGTGAGAGCAAGAGGGAAAACTCTGTCTGCTGTGGGAGTACGTTTTTCCATGCCTTCTGGACCTTATCCCAAGGTCCAGAAGAGTGGGAAAATGTGGTTCAAGAAATCGCAGAGGTTTTTTCATGATGCACAAAGTGATTCCCCCTCCAGAGGCAGGGGAGGGGGTAGTAACTCGGGTAGAAGCCACCCTAGAGGCAGAAGAGGCCCGCGTAACCAGGGAGACCGTGATTCCTGTCATGGTTCTCCCTACTAGCACTCCTGATGGGAGGCCCGACGCACGTTTCCGGAGCCAGTCGGGGGTCGCATTTCACTATACCCAGAAGCCTGGCAAGACATCATCCAGGACCAGTGGGTATTAAAAATAATTTCCAGAGGATATCACATTCCCTTCTCTTCCCCCCCCCCTCCACCGATCAAAAGAATCCCAGATGTTCCACCCAATCAAAGGGATTCCGCAGCTTCAGAGGTTATAAAGCTTGTAGAAAAAGGAGCCATCCAGCATGTCCCCTCAGGCCAGATCAGATTCCTTTTGGTGCCAAAAAGAAAAGGGGACCTGAGACCCATCTTGGATCTCTGCCACTTGAACCTCCATGTGAAAAGTTTAAGTTCCGAATGGTCACATTGCAGTCTATTCTCCCATTGTTGGGAAAAGAAGTGTGAATGTGCTCCATCGACCTCAAGGATGCTTACTACCACATAAAGATGGACAGGGCATCCAGAAGTCATCTACGCTTCCGGTTGGGAGTCAGTCATTTTCAATTTCGTGCCCTGCCCTTTGATCTCACCACAGCCCTCAGGGTGTTCAAATGTATGGCAGTGGTGATGGCTCACTTAAGACATCAGGATTTCCAAGTGTTTTCGTACCTGGATGACTGGCTCCTTTCTGCCACCACCAGGCATCTACTACTACAGACTAGAGATGCCACTATCAAGCTGTGTCAACAATTGGATATCACTCTAAACTGGGAAAAGTCTACCTTGTTGCCCTCGCAGTGTGTCACCTTTATAGGCGGCGAGTGAGACACCGTGCTCATGAGGGCGTTTTTACCACAAGAAAGGATTCGGGTTTTGCAACAAGTATATGCGTTCCCTCAAAAAAAAAGGGAAAGCAAAAACGGTTCTCAAATTGTTAGGGACTATGGCTGCAACAATCATGCTGGTTCCTCTTGCGAGGCTTCACATGTGGCTCCTTCAGTGGCTGCTCTTCGCCCGGTGGTCTTTACAGCATCTTCCGCTTTCTCATCTCATAATGATCACAGACAGGTACAAGCAAGATCTATGCTGGTGGCTTCACTCCAGCAACCTCAATGCGGGAAAACCCTTCGTCCCATACCCTCCTGTTGCCACAGTGATCACAGATGCCTCCCAGATGGGGTGGGTGGGTCGTTATCTTGGCAGGACGGTCCAAGACACGTGGCAGGAACATGAGATGCATCTGCATATCAATATCTTGGAGATGAGAGCAGTGCTACTAGCATTGCAAGCACTTCAGAGCTTTCTCCCTCTCGGGACAATTGTGATCCACTCAGACAATATGTCGGTGGTATGGTATCTGACCAGACCGGGAGGAACCAAGTCGTATCCCCTTTGCAGAGAGGCTATTCGAGTGTGGCAATGGGCAGTGTCTTCCCAATGTTTTCTTGTAGCAATGCACATTCCAGGGAAGTCAAACATGATTGCCGACAGGTTGAGCAGAGCTATTCTGATGCCTCACGAGTGGTCCCTGAACAGTCAAGTTGCGGAGCAGATTTTCCACAGATGGGGTCAGCCATGCTGCAGTCTATTTGCCAGTCCCTCTCAATGCCAAGTGCAGCAGCTACTTCACCCTTATCCCCCCTCCGGGGGAGTCACCCATGGATGCTCTAGTTCACGATTGGCCCTCCGGTCTACTTTATGCCTTCCCTCCTGTTCCTCCGTTGACAAAGGTTATTCAGAAAGCACAGTCCTTGAGAAGCAGAATAATTCTGATTGCTCCACACTGGCCTCGTCAAATTTGGTTCCCCATTCTCCATCCCTATCTCATGGACGCCCCCTGGATTCTGGACCCATAGCCAGATCTTCTAACTCGTATGTCAGGGCAGTTCCATCCCTCTCTTCAGACCCTCTGGTTGACAGCCTGGCAACTCCACTTCCATCACTAGTCAGGGGTCATCATTTTCCTCCAGAAGTGATTCATATTCTGTCTTCTTCCCATAAGCCTTCGACTAGAAAGATTTATTCTAGTAAATGGAAAAGATTCTCCATCTAGGTTCAGGCAAGACAAATTGACCCTTATACAGCTCCAATTTCTTCAGTTCTGGAATTTCTCTCCATGCTTTTCTTCAGTTCTGGAATTTCTCTCCATGCTTTTCAGTCAGGGGTCAGCAGCCGCGACCATTAAAGTACAGTTGGCTGCTATTTCCACTTTTCACTTCACTAATGAACCCAGCCTAATGGCGCATAGACTTTGTAAGGCATTCTTGAAAGGCACTATGCTGCTTCGCCCTCCAGTCTTTGACCCGGTCATGCCTTGAGACCTAAATTTTGTGTTAGTGTCTCACCTCTTCCCCCTTTGAGCCTGCAGCTACTTGTGAACTAAAATTTTTGACTTTGAAAACTATCTTTTTGGTAGCCATCACTTCAGCTACATGTGTCTCGGAGCTCCAAGCTTTGTCTATCAGACTGCCTTACTTGATTTTTCACAGGGACAGGGTTTCCCTCAGACCAAACCCTTCCTTTATGCCAAAAGTGGCTTTGGTTGGTAATATCAACCAATCCATACTGCCCAAAATTTTTCCAGAGTTCTCCAATAGGGCAGAATTTAAATTTCACCAACTGGATGTTCACAGGCAGTTGCGTTTTTATCTGCATAGAATGAAAGATCTTAGAAAATCGGATCAGCTATTTGTTTCTTTTTCAGAGAATAAGATTGGGTTTCCTGTTTCCAAAGTGACCTTGTCTAGATGGATCTCTAGTTGTATTTCCTTCATTTATGCCTCAGGTGGTAAGGATTTACCATTTAAAGTGAAGGCTCATTCTACCCGATCTATGTCTACCTCTACAGCATTTCAGGCCTGGATGTCTATGGATGATATTTGTGCTGCGGCTACATGGGCATCTCCTCACACCTTTATTACTCACTACAAATTGGCTTTGGTATCCAAAGGCAGGTCTTCCTTTGGTTCCACAGTGCTCAGGAGTATTTTCCACTGAGCCTCCCAGGGTTCAGGTGCTGGGGACACTGTCCCACGGGTAAGAATGTAGGTGAGATTGGACTACATAACATCAAGAAGTTATGTACTCACCATAACGTTCGATGTATGTAGTCCATCTCGCCTCACATTCTTACTTGCCCTCCTGCCTTCTCCCATCCTGGAGGACCTAGAGGTCAGTTCTAGTTTCAGTACTCCTTTTATTACTGGAATGTTTTTTTCCTTCTCTGTGTTGTGTATGGAGGGAGAGTGATTGAGCTTGCAGCAAACAAGATCTGGGGAAAGGGATCAATGCAGCATGGGATACCTCTTAGCCCAGCCAATTGAAAGACTTCGAGCTAGAGTATGGCAGAGTCGGAGCTGCCACAACGGATCCAGGTCTTCACATATTTAAATGATTAGTTTCAAACTGCTACCTCCAAGGATCTTCTATTGTGACACCAGTGAGTCCTCCTAACCCTGGCAAATTACTTGGGTATTTCAATAAACTTCAACAAGCGCAAGCTATAACTCTCTCAGGGCATAGAATTCATAGGCTACCACATAGACACAAAGCATCAGATAGCAAATCAACATGAGTCAAATCCTCAAGGTCTGTAGCTTTCGAAGTGATGAAACACACACTGTGCCTCAAGCACAACTCATTCTACTACTCTTAGGACTAATGGCATTCTCTGTAACTCTGGTTCCTTTGGCCAGATATCAAGTGAGAATTCTACAGTGGACACTAACGCTACAATGGTCACAAAAGCTCCAGCCTCTTCACAGCAGGATTTGCCTGACACAGGTCTGTAGAGATCAAATCCAATGGTGGATTTTGTCCAAGACGGTTCTTCAGGGCAGACCATTCCATCCTTTTACTCCCAAGATCCACAGTCACCACGGATGCCATCTGTCTAGGGTAGAGGGGGGCATTTCAAACGTAAGACAATTCAAGGAACATAGTTGGCAAAATACATCAAATTTCACATCAGTATCTTGGAATTGAGGGCGGTCCTCTTAATGTTGCAGGTATTTCAGGACCTCCTCCCCAAGGATGTGATAATAATCCACTCAAACAACATGTCAGTAGTTTGGTATATCAACAAACAAGGTGGAGTGTGTACATACCCTCTTTGTTGGAAACCATGAGAGTCTGGCCATCGGCAATGTCTGTGAACCACTTTCTAGTAGCAGTTCACAATCCTTGGATGACCAATATTCTGACACACAAACTGAGCAGAACTATTCTATTGTCTGACAAGTGGTCTCTTGACAGAGCAGTGGCAATAGAAATTTTTAGCCATTGGGGTCAACCGTACTGTAACCTCTTTGCATCAGACCTCAACAACAAATGGAGCATTTACTTTTCCCTCATCCCTTCACAGGGACAGTCACCAAAAGATGCTGTGGTCCATTTTTGACTCCCAGATCTCCTTTAGGCTTTTTCACCAATTCCTTATCACCAAGTTAATTTAGAAAGCCATGGAGTATAAAACCAGAGCAATCCTCTTTGCCTCCTTCTGGCCTCAGCAGGTATGGTTCCCCTTTCTTTGGCTTCATCTTCTGCACCCACCATGAGTTCTTGATCCCATTTCATATCTCCCCGGTCACCAGCCCAGGCTACCATTACCAGATCGCAAGGCCCTAAAACTGACCCCGTGATTTCTCCCAATTTTAACAATCGCCAGAAATGCCAGACTTTCTGGCCTAGTAGTCTATATACACTCCTGTTTTCAAAGGGACTCGACCAGGATTTGCAAAAGTAAATAATATTTTTCTGTATGGGTCTTTTTAAAGGGGCTAGTCCCTTTTTCTTCATCTTTAACCAAGATTTTGGAGATTGTGGGAATTGTTTAAGGCTGGCTGTACTTACTCTGTGGGAACTGTTTAAGGCTGGATGTAGTTACTCTGCAGTTGAAGTCCAAATGCCTGCCATTTCAAATTTTCACGTATGGCATCACATACATCCATTGCTTTTCTTAAAGTGGCCTAGGTTTTCCTTAGAGGAATGTTCTTATTGAGCTCCCTAGTTAGTGAACCATTCCATCCTTGGGATATTAAAAAAATGTTCTTAAATCACTAACCTAAAAACCCTTTAGATCTACTGAAGCTGTGGGCTCAAAGTTTATCTCAAGGAAGAGCATCTTCTTTGGTCCTATTGCACCTGCAAAACATATGTTGGAATTGCAAGCACTTTTATATAAACGTCCATTCCTTATTTTTCATAAGAACAGAGTTTCACTGAATAAACCCCTCATTTATTCCCAAACTAGCTTTGGAGTCTAAATCGAACCACCAGATTGATTTGCCAGTTTTCTTTCCAAACTTTGCTAACAGAGGAGAATATACAGTATATCTTGCATGTCCATAGGCAATCCGGTTCTATCTTCTTTGTACTGAGAGTTTCAGAAAAATCAGTTGTTCATATCTTTCTCTAAAACAAAACTTGGCCAGTCTGTGTCTAGAGTAACTGTATCAAAATGGATAGTAGACAGCAATTCATTTGTTTGTAAGGACCTATTGACTTGTAATCAAAGCCTAAGGCTCTACCAGGGCAATGGTAATTTCAACAGCATTTGCAAAGAGAGTGCCTATGTGAAATATGCACCACAGCAACTTGATCTTCATCTCATACCTTTGTTTCTCATAGTTATGTGCAGTCTAAGATTTGCACATCTTTTGACTGCCATACTCGGGAATGTCCTTCCTTGAGTCCATGCAGGTCACTGTCAGCTTGGGAATCTGTTCTACATGTTGAACTAGATGAAAATAGATAACATCAGATACAAAAGTTATGTACTTGGCATAATGATAGATCCGTGTTGTCTTATTTTCATCAGGTTCATCTCCCCTCCCTCCCTCTTTCCCCCTGCCAAATTGTCACTTATCCTTTTTAGGGATCAACCAGACCTTCTCTGGACCCTGTCTGACCTTTTGTACCTCTTAGCTTATATAGTGGTCTCTATCTTCCTTTATCACCAACTGAGGTCATCCAGCAAACTCAATTTGAGGTAGTTCAGGCAGGAGAGGAGAATTGTGGGTAGGGGAGGAGTCTGAGATTTCTGATTCAATACTATGGTGCAAGCCACCAAGGTTTGATAGTACCCGATAAGACAACCCACATATTGAACCAGATGTAAATAAGACAACGCAGATTATCGTTATGGTAAGTGCATAACTTTCATTTATCCCTTCTTTTGGAAATGGCCAAGGCAGTTACCAAAGCTTCCTCACAGACTGGATCTACTTTCATGAATGATAGGGTCTTAATTTGCTTTCGGCACTTGTTTATTTCGGACGTGCAGCAGGTACTAATGAAGAGAAGAATGTCTGCTATTGGAAAATTGTATATTAGCAGATGGAAAAGATTTTCTAGTTGATGCCAACAACATAACCAACATTCATTCAAGTCTAGTTGTTCTCTAGCTTTACAATATTTGTGTAAGTTACTATCCTGTGGCCTTTCTTAATCCTTCAAGGTTCATTTATCAGCTATTTCAGCATGTCTGCCCATAGATTCTCCTCTTTTGGAACATGTCCATGTTAAAATGTTTTTGAAAGGGGTTTTGCGTAAAAAGCTTCCTAGAAAACTGGCGGCTCTTCCTTCAGATATTAATTTTGTGTTCGAGAAGTTAACACTTGCTCCATTTGAAACAAATTACCTGGCTGACTTGACGTTAACATGGAAAACAGTTTTGCTCTGACCTCTGCAATAAAGGTATCCAAGTTGCAAGCTTTTATGGCAAGTCAATCCTGTCTCCTTTTCCATTCCAAAAAGGACAGGGTTTCTTCGAGAACTAATTCTCATTTTATGCCTGAAGTGTTATCTGAGTTTATTTTAAACAAAGCTATTTATCTCCTAGTTCTCTTTCTTGAACCTAAAACGAGGGAGAAAAGATGCTTCTTATCTTGTAACAGACAACTCTGGTACTGTCTTGACCAAACTAAATGTTTCACATCCACAGATCAATTTGTCCATTTGGTGAAGGTACAAAAGGGCAACCTGTGTCAAAACAATTCCAAATGTGGTTGTCTAAGGCTGTTGAATTTTGCTATACTTGCTACAACAAAACTGTTACAGGCAGGGTCAAGGCCTTACTTGTACCAGGTCCCTGGCTTTATTTGTGGCTTTTTGGAAAAGGTTGGATTCTAAAAGTATTCTAGAAGCAGCAACCTGGTCCCATGTACATACATTTATAAAGGCTTGATTCCTTCTCTAAGTCTAGATCAGTCTTTGCTAATACAATTCTCCAGGGGCTTCTGGACTCTCTTCCTTCTACCTCTCAAAACCTGTAAGCTATGGTAATCTGCCCATATAGCTTAGGCTACTGCAGCAGTGTAAATGTACCATAATGGTAGATTTTCAAATGATCACTACTGAAGTAGACACACCCTCTCTCCATGCCCATTGTTTCTTGGTGTGTTTTTATTGCCAGGATGTGGACTTTTATTGTTTGTTCCTGGAATTGCCCTTTCAGGGCTCAGCTCCCCTCCTCTCTGTTGGTGTGAAATCTCTGAAGGGCTTTGCACCCAACCACCAAACCTGTGTTCTTAGTCTGCTCAGCTTGAGCTGACTAATAATAGTTTGGACGTGAGAAAGGTGCCCTGAAGTTTTGGAAGCTAGTCTGCTGTTATATCCCTGCAGGGTATAACCCATATAGCTTATGCTACTGCAGCAGTTATTTGAACATCTACTGTTAAGGTAAGTTTAATTACACAACTGTACTTTCTTCAGAGCATTGATGGAGAATGTCTAATTTGATTTTTGCATATACAGATGTTTGTGTGTTCTTCTGTAACCAATTCATCTAGTTTTTGTCTCTGTCCTTTTGTTGCAGGTACTTCTATTTCTTCAACACAGGTTTACAAAACCAGAGTGTGATGTATGTGCAGGACTCATTGGAGGGTGAAGCCAAAGTCTTTCTGGATCCCAATAAACTTTCTGAAGATGGAACTGTTGCTTTGCAAGGTCAGTTATTGCTGTAAATACCATTCCCTGTCATGATCTATGAATTGAAGTGTTTTTGCCTATATGTCTTGTTAAATTAGTGATCAGTTAATTCCTGTTGTCACCGTTTAATTAAATACTTGGAACATCCAGGATAGCATCACTTCAGTGACTTAATTTCAGTGGCACTAAATTATTCAATAATTTTTAATGGATGTGGCAAGGTTCTCAAGCATTGTATGTGTCTGCAGTAGACAAGATGTGGAATTAGATGAAAATACCCCCAGAATGGAAACGAAGCACAGAATCCTTTTCCTCTACAGAAGGGGAATAGTATTAGTTACTGTTTTGCTGTTTTTCATATGTATTATTTATTTATTAACATTTGTTAACCGGGTTAGTCCAACTGGGATTTTGTCCCATTTTCAGTGAGACCTGAGGAGAAAAGCTCCAGATAGTACAATAAATCAATACAGTAGTAAACAAATACAGCAAACAATAGAAACAAATGCTAGCAACAAATAAACAACAGCATGTGAAGATCTTAAAAGAAATAATTTTTTTTTCCAGGACAATTCTATGTTTTTCTTTTTTTTTTTTAAAAAAAATTTTTTTTTTAGTGTTTTTTGGGAAAAAAAAAAAAAATTTAAAATTTTTTTATATATATATATATATATTTTGCCTAAGGCTCTACCAGGGCAATGGTAATTTCAAACATTTGCAAAGAGAGTGCCTATGTGAAATATGCACCACAGCAACTTGATCTTCATCTCATACCTTTGTTTCTCATAGTTATGTGCAGTCTAAGATTTGCACATCTTTTGACTGCCATACTCGGGAATGTCCTTCCTTGAGTCCATGCAGGTCACTGTCAGCTTGGGAATCTGTTCTACATGTTGAACTAGATGAAAATAGATAACATCAGATACAAAAGTTATGTACTTGGCATAATGATAGATCCGTGTTGTCTTATTTTCATCAGGTTCATCTCCCCTCCCTCCCTCTTTCCCCCTGCCAAATTGTCACTTATCCTTTTTAGGGATCAACCAGACCTTCTCTGGACCCTGTCTGACCTTTTGTACCTCTTAGCTTATATAGTGGTCTCTATCTTCCTTTATCACCAACTGAGGTCATCCAGCAAACTCAATTTGAGGTAGTTCAGGCAGGAGAGGAGAATTGTGGGTAGGGGAGGAGTCTGAGATTTCTGATTCAATACTATGGTGCAAGCCACCAAGGTTTGATAGTACCCGATAAGACAACCCACATATTGAACCAGATGTAAATAAGACAACGCAGATTATCGTTATGGTAAGTGCATAACTTTCATTTATCCCTTCTTTTGGAAATGGCCAAGGCAGTTACCAAAGCTTCCTCCGACTGGATCTACTTTCATGAATGATAGGGTCTTAATTTGCTTTCGCACTTGTTTATTTGGACTGCAGCAGGTACTAATGAAGAGAAGAATGTCTGCTATTGGAAAATTGTATATTAGCAGATGGAAAAGATTTTCTAGTTGATGCCAACAACATAACCAACATTCATTCAAGTCTAGTTGTTCTCTAGCTTTACAATATTTGTGTAAGTTACTATCCTGTGGCCTTTCTTAATCCTTCAAGGTTCATTTATCAGCTATTTCAGCATGTCTGCCCATAGATTCTCCTCTTTTTGGGAAAATGTCCATGTTAAAATGTTTTTGAAAGGGGTTTTTCGTAAAAGCTTCCTAGAAAACTGGCGGCTCTTCCTTCAGATATTAATTTTGTGTTAGAAGTTAACACTTGCTCCATTTGAAACAAATTACCTGGCTGACTGGGGTTAACATGGAAAACAGTTTTGCTCTGACCTCTGCAATAAAGGTATCCAAGTTGCAAGCTTTTATGGCAAGTCAATCCTGTCTCCTTTTCCATTCCAAAAAGGACAGGGTTTCTTCGAGAACTAATTCTCATTTTATGCCTGAAGTGTTATCTGAGTTTATTTTAAACAAAGCTATTTATCTCCTAGTTTCTTTCTTGAACCTAAAACGAGGGAAAAAGATCTTCTTATCTTGTAACAG